>NW_026943127.1:0-300000 GCF_024139115.2 Armigeres subalbatus
TCGCTTTGAAGGGGTAATACGAAGAGCAGGGATTAACACGAGTGGTACAATTTTCAATAAGTCCGTCCAGCTATTTGGTTTCGCCGACGACATAGATATTATGGCACGTAACTTTGAGAAGATAGAGAAGCCTTACATCAGACTGAAGAGGGAAGCTAAGCGGATCGGACTAGTCATCAACACGTCGAAGACGAAGTACATGATAGGAAGAGGTTCAAGAGAAGACACCCACCCACTGCGAGTTTGCATCGGTTGTGACGAAATGGAGGTGGTAGAAGAATTTGTGTACTTGGGCTCACTGGTGACTGCCGAAATGACACCAGCAGAGAAATTCGGAGACGCATAGTGGCTGGAAATCGTACGTACTTTGGACTCCGCAAGACGCTCCGATCGAATAGAGTTCGCCGCCGTACCAAACTGACAATCTACAAAACGCTCATTAGACCGGTAGTCCTCTACGGACACGAGACCTGGACGATGCTCGTGGAGGACCAACGCGCACTTGGAGTTTTCGAAAGGAAAGTGCTGCGTACCATCTATGGTGGGGTGCAGATGGCGGACGGTACGTGGAGGAGGCGAATGAACCACGAATTGCATCAGCTGTTGGGAGAACCATCCATCGTTCACACCGCGAAAATCGGACGACTGCGATGGGCCGGGCACGTAGCCAGAATGTCGGACAGTAACCCGGTGAAAATGGTTCTCGACAACGATCCGACGGGCACAAGAAGGCGAGATGCGCAGCGGCAAGGTGGATCGATCAGGTGGAAGATGACTTGCAGGACCTCCGTAGACTGCGTGGTTGGCGACGTAGCCATGGACTGAGCCGAATGGAGAAGACTCTTATATACCGCACAGGCCACTTCGGCCTTAGTCTGATTAAATAATAATAATAAAGATTGAGGGAGTGAGTGAGAATGTGTGTGTATGAGTGAGATTGAGAGAGTGAATGAGTGATAGGAAGTGAGTGAGAATGAGTTAGAGCGAGTGAGTGATAGAGAATTAGAGCGAGTGAGTGAGAATGAGTTAGAGCAAGCCTCACTATGCACTATTTCTCAATTATCACTGCTCACTTTTCACTTCTCACTTCTTAGTACTCATTTCTCACTTTACTCTTCTTACTTCTCATTCTCAATTCCCACTACTCACTATTCATTTCACTTATCACAACTCATTTTTTCACTTATCATACTTCACTTCTCAATTCTCATTAGTAACTTTTCACTTTTCTTTTCTCACTCTTCATAACTCACTTCTCGCGCCTCATTCTCACTACTCATTACACTACTCATTTCTCACCACTCAACTCTCACTTCTAATTGTACACTTCTTACTTCTTATTCTCACTGCTCATTGCTCATTGCTTACTTACTCAGTTTTTCATTTCCCGCTTATCATTCCTTAGTTTTCTCTTCACACTTCTCACATTTCTCACTTTTTACTATCCACTTCACTAAATTCTTCCCATAATAAATTTCCGAAAATGAATGTTTCAGATTCATATTCAAACTGACAGCCCCGCACGATTTGAATCACTGCTGATTTTACCCTAAGAGCAAGATTACCGGTGGTGAGTTTAAGCCGTTTGGCAGCGCAGTAAATATGTACTTCATGCTATTTTAAAGATAATAAATATTTTTCAAAAATATCTTAATAATTTTCTCTATTGTTACGCGTAACAAAATTTTGAGAAACCCTCACCCCCCATATAACAAATCGTAACAAAAAATAAATAACCCCCCACCCCCTATTGCGTTACGTAATATTTGAACAGACCCTTGAAGATAAGTCGTTATTAGGGATCCTATATTCAGCGATATGCGAAAGCGCGGCCATCTTGAGCCAATCGAGCATTGAGAACTGCCAAAATCTGAGCCAAATGAACATTGTTATTGTTGCAGATCGAAAGGTATTGCGATTTTGGAGAAATAGATTTTATGAAAAGTTTTATCGAATAAACAATTAGTTTTGCATTCGTAAGTAAAAGTAGTCTAGTTGATGCCTTATATCGTGTTTATTCGTATTGCTCTTTAATTTTAGCGAAAAAGCACTGCTAGAGGATAGACAAAATAATCAAAAAGTGTCTTAGAATGTAAAGTCATGTGCAAGCCTAAACATTTTTCACTGCGGCAAGTGCTGGCAGCGTTTGTTTACGAAAGTAACAGCGTTGCTAAATCGTCTGGAAAAGTATTCGCACATCTCTTAATATAAATATATATTAGAGCAGCGCAATAAAACGACTTGCTCGTATGGTGGTTGATAACAGAATGAATTGAATTTATTATTTGTCATTGTTGGCATTAATTAACGGCTTACTATGATTAACATGATTAACATCACAACACTCCTCCTTAAGACGATTATTAGGAAACTCCCATAGCTTGTCGATTTCGATCCAGTTTGATTCGTTGTAGAGCTTTTGTCAGTCCATCTGCCACCTGTTCGTCAGTGCTAACATAGTTGATATTTACTATCTTTCGATCCAGAGCATCACGAATATAATGGTGCCGAATGTCGATGTGCTTTGTCCTTGGAGTGTGACTACGATGAAACCTACTCGCCAGTGGTTCGTCACAGTTCGCTTCGGTATTTATTCGCGCTCGCTGCTAAGCATAATCTTCTGGTCGATCAAATGGATGCTGTCACCGCTTTTCTGCAAGGTGATCTGGAAGAAGAAATATATATGGAGCAGCCTCCGTGTTTTGAGCAACCTGGAAAGCGACCGTTAGTATGCCGATTGAAGAAAGCTTTATATGGGTTAAAGCAATCAAGCCGCGTATGGAATGCAAAACTAGATGCAGCACTCAAGAAGTTAGGCTTGAAGGCATCAAATTACGATCCATGCTTATATTACAAGATCTGCAACGGCAAGATTCTGTTTGTTGCAATTTATGTAGATGATCTAATGTTGTTTTCCAACGACGAAGACATAAAAAATGAAGTAAAGGTAAAGCTGAGCAGTATGTTTCGCATGAAGGATCTTGGACCAGCGAAAAGTTGCTTGGGGATCCGGATTACGCAAACCGAAGATGGTATAACACTAGATCAAGAAGTCTATATTGAATCGATTTTAGTCCGTTTCAACATGAAAGATTCAAAAGCCACTACAACACCAATGAACACTACTATCAAGCTAACCAAAGAAATGTCACCGAAGAATGTGGAAGAAGCTAAACAAATGGCAACGGTGCCGTATCAAGAGGCAGTTGGGTGCCTAATGTACCTTGCCCAGTGCACACGACCTGATATCCTGTTTGCTGTAAACCAATTGAGCAGATACAATACAAATCCTGGATCTAATCATTGGCAGGCAGTGAAACACTTGATGCGCTATCTGAGAGGAACTTCAAAAATGAAACTTCAATATTCAGCATCAGGAAACAAAAAGATCATTGGTTTTTCTGACGCAGACTGGGCCGCTGACACAGATGACCGGAAATCAACTAGTGGATATATATTTCTGCTACAAGGCGGTGCGGTATCTTGGTCTTGTAAAAGGCAGTCAACCGTAGCATTATCTACTTGCGAAGCAGAATATATGGCGTTGTCTGCAGCGGTACAGGAAGCATCATGGTGGCAAGGACTCCTATCACAGTTCGGTCCAAAGCAGTCAATAGATTTGTTTTGCGATAATCAAAGCACTATATGTATTGCAAAAAATGGCGGGTACACTCCAAGGACAAAGCACATCGACATTCTTTCTGCAAGCAAGGTTCTCGTGCTGATGGGATACTTGATCTAGGGTGAAATCAGGAGTGATTCAGTTTGATTCTAAATTTTCGACCACTATTCTAGTTTGCATCTGGAGCAAAATAGAACAAACTCGCTGGTTTCCCCAGCAGTGTTCTATTCATGTTTTTCAAATTTTCAATTAATTGAAACCATTATGTTACTGTCAAGAAAGGCGCCGGAATTGCAAAGTGGATTGATCCGTAGATAAAATGACGCATCCATACACCAAAACAATTGAAAAATATTTGAATCTCGTGATTCAATCGTGGTTCAAATCTGCAGAAAATAGAACGGAGCGTTATACCAGTTTTATTTTTTTGACAGTTGACTGGTATAAAAACTGAATCTAGAACAGCTGCTGGGAAATTCAATGTTTCAGATTCATATTCAAACTGACAGCCCCGAACGATTTGAATCACTGCTGATTTTACTCTTACAGCCCATAAATAAACTTATAAGGGTGAAATCAGGAGTGATTCAGTTTCATTCTAAATTTTCGACCACTATTCTAGTTCGAATCTTGAGCAAAATAGAACAAACTCGCTGGTTTCCCCAGCAGTGTTCTTTTCATGTTTTTCAAATATTCAATTAATTGAAATCATTATGTTACTGCCAAGGAAGGCGCCGGAATTGCAAAGTGGATTGATCCGTAGATAAAATGACGCATCCATACACCAAAACAATTGAAAAATATTTGAATCTCGTGATTCAATCGTGGTTCAAATCTGCAGAAAATAGAACGGAGCGTTATACCAGTTTTATTTTTTTGGCAGTTGACTGGTATAAAAACTGAATCTAGAATAGCTGCTGGGAAAATTAATGTTTCAGATTCATATTCAAACTGACAGCCCCGAACGATTTGAATCACTGCTGATTTTACTCTAAGTTTGATATTTTAGGTGTTCCGCGCATTAATTTTTCACCGGGGATTCGCGATGTTTTGTGGCATGGTTGCCAGATAATAGCAAAAATACGTGAACAACACTGTCATCGCTGTCATCAGTGTCATTATTCGCGTCTGACATCCGTACCGTGCGTCCCTGTCCATCTCATCTGCTGTCCAACATCTTCGGTCGCGAAGGAAATAAGAACACAGAAAACCATCAAAATGGTGATCATAATTTTGGCAAAAGTTTAGATTTGTGACTTTGATTCTTAGATATTTTGGAGCACATCCGTGCGTACGAAATCAATCGGCGATCGTGGAAATATTCGAGTGCTGGAAGTTGGTGGTACGGGTGGGCTAAAACAGTGCGTTGAAGATTCGGTAATGAGGTGAAAAAAAAGTCCTGGTGATTGCCTTGACTTCTGTCCGTGCGCAGAGGAGAGATCGGACGGAATATTGTCATTATTATTGTTGATAAGGATTAAGAGGAAATACCTATGTGTTAACCAGAAACTGTGCCAATAGGAACTGACTTATCGAATTATTCGTCAAGCTTTTTATTATCTGTAGAATATAAAAAGGCACTTTAGTAAAAGTGATTTGAGTTTATTGTTTTCTGCAATCATATAGCGTAAAATGTGAAAGTGTCCAAGTCAAATATAATGTCTGGTCAACCGATTGTTAAATAATTACTGATGTTTTTTTTTATATGAGCATCATAGAATCGCGCATTTGCCTTTGACTATACCTTTTTTCACAATTTACAAACATTCGATTGTGCGATGCTTTTCACTGGTTACGCTAGAAATGTGATATTTTCTGCAAATAGTGCCAAAATTCGCCACAACTAATGCACCCGTTGTTTGGGGAGAGAAAACAGTTATTTGTTGTCAATCTTGGCATTAAATTGTGTGCGAGAACACTTTGTTACTGAAAATAGATGTGTGCGGATGAGAAATAGATTTATCAATAAAACTATAATTTCTACAGTAGTGGGTGACGCACATCGAGCAACATTTGGTACACAGCATAAACGTTGGAGCTTGGAATAAAGCAAGTTTAGTTTCTACACGGTGGAGGAGGGGGAGGAGAAAGCTATGTCGGACAATTCGTCCTCTTCAAGCCACCAGAAGGAGCAGAAAAAAGATGAAGACAAAACGACGCGGGACGAATCACAACCCCAACCGGCAGTGCCCCAGGGCCAGAACCAACAGCAACCAACGAAATGGATTTGCGAGTATTGCACTTACGAAAACTTCCCTCTGTCGCTGAAGTGTACCATGTGTAAAGGGCAGAAACCGCTTTTGAATGAGGATATTTTTAGGTGAGTTTGTTTGTATGTATTTTAGTTCTGTGATTTGTCATAAGTAAGACCCTCCTTACTATAACAATTTTAATTGAAATAGTATATAAGTATATAAGTATATTTATTTGTTACGATAGCCTACCAGTTACAGGACTTTTACTTAGGTCAAGGAAGTTTGAATGGGAAATAAAATAACATTGGAACCTTGGAAGTTACTAAGTGGTAATTGAGTGCTATAGCTAATTGAACTTTGTTTTAGTAGTTATCTTTGAAAGCTTGAAATGTTTGTTGCTGTCTAGTAGCCAAAGGGAGATGATTCCAAGTAGAGGCTCCGCTAATGAGCACACTTTTTCCACTTGACGTCGTATGGTGCGGAATGATGAAAATTTTCGTTCGAATGTTCGTTCCTTTTTGAAGATGTTGATTTAGGTACGAAGGCAGCTCTTCCAGGTAACCGCGCCGAAGGAAACAACATACACGGAAGTTGTAGTTCTCCAGTAGATCTCTCCCCATGATAGTATGCCGTAATTCCGCTGTGGTGTCACGTTGACGAAGGCCGTATACGAAACGTACGGCCGATTTGAAGCTTCGAAGTAGTTGCTGCTTCAATCCCATTGTCAGTCCGGGATAGTATACAACATCACAGTAGGTGTATAGTGGAGTTATAACCGATCGAACTAGCTTCTTCCTTGTCGGTAACGATAGTACACTCTGGAATCTACGGAAAGTCCTCAGAGTACTGTATACTCGCTTCACGACCTCGTTGACTTGTGCAGACCAGTTTAAGCGCTTGTCCATCACAAGTTAATTAAATTATTTGTAATTGTTGTTGTTGTTTATTTAATCTTTACCGCCTTGGGCGGCCTTCGATTTACGATTACATATATTTGTAATTGTTGAACAATGCATGTTCTGGATTTGAAAGGGTCGAACAGCGATGCAAAATGTGTCAGCTTTAGAAGAGGTGAGCCAGCCCAGGGCTGCAAACCTATCTAATAAAGACATAAATAAAATAAAATTGCCAGCTTTGAACTTGAATAGTCAAAATGATAAAATAAATTAAAATTACAACTAAATTAGCTATAATCTGTGGTCTGGCTTTGGTCGGAAACTTCGGAACACCGTTAGGTCCCGATTTGAACGATGACTTGAGCCGTGAGGCTGCACTCGCGATACCGTCAGTGTTTGATTCGTAGACATTCAGCTACGCTGGATCGCTGGATCCATTGGAGGCGCTCGTCGACAAACACGCAAGGAAATTTAGTCGAGAAGAGGTTGTAATTGCAAATGTCTTGTTGAGTTGATGCCGTATGTCCATTGCAGACTGTGGACGATGGCATACCTATTTTTTACACTGCTGATACTAAAAATCAAGAGCTCCAAATGTATTACAGAAAGACTTGGCGAGCGTGGCGTCATATAGTTGATTCAGTGTTATCTGCTTGGATGTAAGCCAAATAAGTAATAGTATCAACATTAAATTTAATCGCAAATCAAGTGACAATAGAGTATAATAATTTATATGATGCTCAAACGCGCAACCGACCCATCTCAACCCGTAACCCATCTTGCCCCATCTGATAACATATTTTATTTGCAGATTAAGTCCTACGCAGCAGTTGAGTACAACGAAAAAGTCAACTTCAAACCTAGCCAGTGGACCATCCGGTCTGTCGCCCACGAGCGATGGTGACGGTTCCCTAAGGTGGGTTTGCAGCACTTGCACCTACTTTAATCTCTCTCACGCTCGACGTTGCCTGCAATGCAACAGCAAACGGGAAGACGAAGTATTGATTAAACATTCGAGCCAGAAGCCTTTATCCGAGAAAACTACGCCGTCGAAGGTGATATCGGAATACGATAGCCTTAGTGACCAGTTGAACGCTTTGAATATTTCTCGAAGTTCTGGGGAAGATGATTTACTGGACCTGTTCCACCCCGGCTCCGATAGAGGTCGAAAACGGCAGATCAACTCCCCCGTGAACAAAGGTTCTACTACTGCAGAGCGTACTGTCGATAGTTTGAAAGATAACGACTCGGGTGGTGGTAGCGGAGGAGCTAAACATCAGTCACCAGTATCGATTTCTCCAGTTAATACATGTCCTCGTTCTTCTGCCACTGCTGGCAAATGGTCATGCTCCGTTTGCACTTATGAAAATTGGCCCAAAGCATTGAAGTGCTCAATGTGTTTACATCCCCGGGAAACAAATAGTGGACGCAATAGTCTAGCATCTGCAAAACATTCTCCCGAACATGATGAGAACGTTGCCAGCAACATCGTGGTCAATAACAAACGAAATCAACAGTTGGCGCGTGACCAAGAACCAATGAACAATCTGGATGTATATCAACAGGAACGATATATGCGTCAGCTTAGGCGGCAGCCAGATTGGCAATGGTTGAATGCTTGCATCGGAATAGCAGAGAACAACGTTGGAGCCGTGGAAAGTTACTTGAGCTGTGGAGGAGACGCGGGTCGAGCTCTTACTCCTGCCGAAGTTACTCTCCTAAATCACAACAATATTGCTTTTGATGTCGGCCACACACTAATCCATCTTGCGATTCGATTTCATCGAGACGAAATGTTACCAATGCTTCTGGCTCAAATCTCCGGCTCAGGGCCAGGTATCAAAAGGGTACCATCGTACGTTGCCCCTGACTTGGCGAGCGATATCCGGCGGCACTTTGCCCACTCGTTGCGCATTCGAAAGGCTTCTTTCAGCTGCCAGTATGTAACCGAACATGCAACCTTCTCGCTGCCGGCAGATATTGAAGAGCTCCCATTGGCTCTGCAGGAGCAATTGTACGAAGAACTACTCGATCGGGATGCCCAGAAGCAGCTAGAAATGCCGCCACCGGCCCTGAACTGGTCGCTGGAGATAACGGAACGGTTAGGTTCCCGTTTGATGGTGCTGTGGAATCGGAGCGCCGGTGATTGCTTGCTCGACTCCGCTATGCAGGCGACATGGGGGGTATTCGATCGTGATAATACTTTAAGGAGAGCCCTAGCTGATAGTTTACACCAATGCGGGCATTTGTAAGTATTTATTCTGCATTATACCCTTATTTTATTCATGTTACGTCAATACAAATAAAGTGGACGAATTGAATGGAATAGTAAAATATTATATATGTCCAGAGAAATAAATTAGGGATTTAAAATTTGAGTCTATTTTTATATTTTTAGAGAAGAAGAATTGAATTATCTGAAGGTTTTTGTATACTATGAAAAGCATTTGAACATATATAGCTTTTAGGAATTAAAAATGCTTTAAATCTTTGTATTTGAACGATTTCATGTAAACTTAAAAAAATAGTTAGTGTGACCTGCAATTTTATCGTTTTGTTTTTCTTCCTTTTCCTCAGTTTTTTTCCTCGTTGGAAAGAAAATGAAATATTTCAAGCAGCCCTACTGCACTATACTTTAGCCGAAACCCAACTAGAAGAGGATTGGGGCACTTTGTTGTCGCTTGCTAGTCAGCCTGGGTCTTCACTGGAGCAGCTGCACATATTTGTTCTCGCACATATTCTGCGCCGGCCTATAATCGTTTATGGAGTAAAATACGTTAAAAGCTTCCGCGGCGAAGACATCGGGTATGCTCGGTTCGAGGGTGTTTACCTACCATTGTTGTGGGAGCAAAGCTTCTGCATAACTTCACCGATCGCGTTGGGATACACCCGAGGTCACTTTAGTGCGCTTGTACCAACGGAACCGTACTCGCGAATAGACGCAGCTCGCGACGATAGAGAAGATATCACCTTTTTACCCTTGATGGATTGCGAGATGAAGCTTCTGCCCATCCATTTCTTGAACAGTAGCGAGGTAATAGTAATTTTACTAATCAAATCGAGATGTATTCAACAGCTTCAGTCTTTCCAGATTGGTCGGGAAGAAGCTATCATGCGACAATGGTTGGATATTTGCGAAACTGAAGGGTTGTTAGTAGCACAGCAGAAACTGCATAAACGTCCACTATTAGTCGCTCAAATGCTAGAAGAATGGCTTAATCATTACAGGAGAATAGCGTAAGTTGTTTACCAGTTGTTACATGATTCTAGTTAAAACCAGACCATCAAAAATTAAAAATGCATTTCTTTCTTCATACTATATTTTTGCCCGGCATTATGAGTCGGGACTCGGGAGGTTAAGCTTAAAAATTCTGAAGAATGACGCGTTTGTGACCCATTTTGACATAATTGTTCAGCTGAGTTCAGCAACAAAAATATCCACAAGGTCAGATTTTCTTCTTCTTGAACGACTCTACATTTCTACTGGTGGAATTAGAGTACGCAATTTTCCAATCCTGTGTTTTAAGTATTAATAACATATTTTATATTTACAATGTTCTGAAAATCAGATGTGAATATGTACATTATATGGAAGATTATGATTTGAAAAAATGTATTGGAGGTGACTACCTTCATTCGTTGGGACTCGAACCCTTGACTCTCAGTATGCTAGACTGGTGTTTTTAACCAGGTATCAGAATGTCGGCTCCAGGGGCACGTTCACCTCAATTTGGGAGATTTGTGCCATTGCCTTCACAGCCTTTTTCATCACACACCTGACGGAAAAGGAAGTGAACGAAAGGGATAGAAATGTGGATGGGAGAAGAATGGGAAGTTTGGGAAAGGGACCCTTGAAGAGGGCATAAGTACGACGTATTAACGTACAAAAGCTCATAACTCCTTACCACAACGGGTTATGAACAACAGAATACTCTGGAGGTTCAAGTTTCTGAAGTCAGTTTCACTAAGTATTTATTTTATTTATTCTGACTAAGGCCGAAGTGGCCTGTGCGGTATATAAGAGTCTTCTCCATTCGGCTCGGTCCATGGCTACACGTCGCCAACCACGCAGTCTACGGAGGGTCCGCAAGTCATCTTCCACCTGATCGATCCACCGGGTGCCCGTCGGATCGTTGTCGAGAACCGTTGGTACGGTGGCGAACTCTATTCGATCGGAGCGTCTTGCGGAGTCCAAAGAACGTACGATTTCCAGCCACTATGCGTCTCCGAATTTCTCTGCTGGTACACAAATTCTTCTTCCACCTCGATTTCGTCACCACCGATGCAAACTCGAGGTGGGTGGCTCACATTGTCTTCTATTTAACTTTTTCCTATCATGTACTTTGTCTTCGACGTGTTAATGACTAGTCCGATCCGCTTGGCTTCCCTCTTGAGTCTGATGTAGGCTTCCTCCATCATCTCAAAGTTACGTGCCATAATATCTATGTCGTCGGCGAAGCCAAATAGCTGGACGGACTTATTGAAAATTGTACCACTCGTGTTAATCCCTGCTGTTCGTATTACCCCTTCTAAAGCGATGTTAAATAGCAGACACAAAAGACCATCACCTTGTCGTAACCCTCTGCGCGTTTCGAAGGGACTCGAGAATGCCTTTGAAACTCGAACTACGCACATCACCCGATCCATGGTCGCTTTGATCAACCGTGTCAGGAAATCCGTGTTCGTGCATTAGCTGCCATAGCTGGTCTCGATCGATTGTATCATATGCGGCTTTGAAGTCGATGAATAGATGATGTGGGCACAAAAGATATTTTAGTTACTAGATAAAGATTGTCGCTGTAGTCGCTGTCCGGAACATCTTTTGCTGGCGAGGATAGGGGAGCTAAATGTCAAAGAAGGAAAATCCATACGATTTGACAGCTTGGTACCCAACATGTTCCGGACAGCAGAACAAAGGGAACCGAAGCGACAATCTTTATCTAGTAACTAAAATATCTTTTGTGGGCACGTTGTATTCGCGACATTTCTGCAGTACTTGGCGAATGGCGAACACCTGGTCTGTGGTGGAGCGTTCGCCCATAAATCCCGCCTGGTACTGCCCCACGAACTCCCTTGCAATTGGTGTTAGTCGACGGCATAAAATTTGGGAGAGTACCTTGTACCTTAGCAATGTGATTGCGCGGTAGTTGCTACAATCCAGCTTATCGCCCTTTTTGTAGATGGGACACACGGCACCTTCCATCCACTCCTGCGGCAAAACTTCCTCCTCCCAAACCTTGGTAATGACCCAGTGCAGCGCTCTAGCGCCTCTTATTCAGTTCTATTTGATGCCCTGATGCTCTGGACAAAATTTCAGCCGAATCGGTCAACGTTTGGGCGGTGCTAAACTCGTTGGAAGTTTATATGCAAAAATGTATGCAGAAACATCCAAAAACAGTGAATTGCAGTTGGACGGCACAACTTATGATGAAGAACTATGATACTCATTCAGATCTTGAAGAATTTAATACAGAATGTTATGCATAAAACCGCGAGAAGATTAGAGTTTGCCCGGCTAAGTTATTAGCAATTCTCTGAAGTGGGGTTTGAGTAAATTTCGTTTCTTTTACCTTTGAAAAGAAATAAATTCACCCTCACAACACTCCAGTAAAATGCTAATATCTTTGCCTAATAAACTCTAATCTTCTCGCGGTTTTCAGCATATCATTCTGTATTTAATTATACAAGAACTGAATGAGTATCATGGTTCTTGATCGTAAATTGTGCTGTCCAACTGCAAATCACTGTTTTTGGATGTTTCTGCATACATTTTTCCATATAAACTTCCAACGAGTTTAGCACTGCCCAAACGTTGACCGATTTGGCTGAAATTTTGTCCAGAGCATCAGGGCATCAAATAGAATTGAATAAGAGGGCGGCCCATCAAAAAAATTGAAAAAGTGTTTTTTGAGCCACCCTAATGCACACACTCAGTTTTAATTTCTGCAGCTCGGCAAAAATCCGCACAGCCGTGCGCCAGCAAAATAAATAACTGATATTCCGGCAAAATAGCGTTTGTTAGCTGATTTTCGGCAAATTATTTGCTGATTATCAGCAATTTTGACAGAAATCTCGGCAAAAACATGTTTGCTGGGGCACGACTGTGCGATTCTCGATAAAAGTTCAACATTTTGCTGAGATCCCGGTAAAAAAAAGTGTAGGCATATCCAGATATTGTCATAAAGCCAGTGGTTAACAAATCAACATACGACATGTTCAAGCGAAGCATCATTTAATCATTTTCCATAATTATTAAAAATAATTAATAATTTTATTATTTTATTATTATTTTTTTTTATTATTAATTTTTCATAATGATAACGCATAATCGAGTTTCAGACATAGTAATTAATTTCCACTCCGGGTGGCTTAATACCCGGCATATAGGCAATTAACTTTGAATGTGCTTATTTACGAAATTATTTTTCTATTTAACAGAATAATATATACAATAGACGAATCCAAGTAAAAATAAGAAGAAGACACGACGGTGTTAACTTTGACAGGTCCTACAGTACACTGTGCCACCAAAGTACTCTTTAATGGGTGAAATTTCACCCATTATGAAGTTAAATAGTTCAACTCATTAAAAGAGTAAACTGCGTTTACTCATTAATGAGTACTGAACCTGTACGTCAAAAGAAAGTGTAATTTTTACACATTATCGATTTTAAAGGCTTCTTTAAAATGGGTGAAATGAACCCTTTTTCTTGCCCTTTTTGTCTTTTCCTACAGCGGGAAAAATTGGGATCCGTTTTTAAAATTATAAAAATAAAATAAATACATTCGATAAATACATTCTTTTTTATTTCAAATAAAGTAGTAGATAAGCAGAACAATTACAATTGCATTATGTCAATGATGGTTTCTTTCGGTAATGTGGAAACTTGATAGAGCATTCCTTCTTGCGATCCGCCGATTGATCGGGAAGCACAGCATACTCTTCGTCCATTTGAGCGATGCAGAGTGATTTCGTGCCGATTTTCGTTCAAAAACGGTAATCCGTCAGATCCAATTTTCCCGCTCCTTCGAGCGGAGTTCTGGTTTTGGCGAGGGTTTTGGTGATCATCAATGTGAGGATTACTGCGGGAAATTTACCGGCTTGAGTAGTTCTCCTACTGATGTTGTTTTTCCTGCTTCCCATCATGCTCCGCCGGTCCGACGATCAGAGGATCGCGCTTGTTCGGTTCCAGAATCATTACCATAGGATCTGGAAAACAAGGAAAATAGTAAATTTCATTATTCTGGTGAAACATTATTGCACAAAAACTTGGCACTGATGATAATATTTACTTACCAGCAATTGGAGCAGTTTCCGCAAAACAAATCCAGCACTTGAAATTGATAGCACAACCGATTTTGTCAAATACGAGAAGTGCTTTTTCACTCATTAAAGGATAATCGCTTTGTTTATTCAAATGAGGATAAAATACCCATTATTAGAAAATTTGAAATACCCATTATTGTGACAGTTTCATATATCATAAAAAAGAGTGCATTTTTTCCTCATTAATGGGTAATGCGAGGTTTACAGTGTACAACATAGGGAGATAATTTTAAAATGCTTATAATAAATTCTAGACAAAATGTAATGAAGTATGATACGTTAAAAGTTCTGAACTGTATGATAGATACAAATATTCAAAAAATTGAGATAAGCTACCGAATATGTAATTCAGAACTTTTTCTGATGGCACAAATCTCCCAAATTGAGGGGAACGTGCCTCCTGAGCAGACGTTCTGATACATTAATCAGATTTTAATTACAATTTGTCTAGAATTTATTATATGCATTTTTAAATTATTTCCCTATGCTGTACTGTAGGATCTGTCAAAGTTAACACCGTCTGTCTTCTTCTTATTTTTACTTGGCTTTGTCTATGGTTTTTATTGATGAAAGAATAAATGGATTGAATCTTGATTTCTATCTAGAACCTAAGTACGCAGACACAGCTTCCAAATAATCTTTCAGTGGCATTGAACCTAAACTCACAGACAAACAGACGTAACACTTCTTATTTCAACATCGTTCACGTGTTCAACGGTTGATTTGAAATACATCTGTGCTACGCGATTGTGCAAATAGAGGCGCTAGTGTTCAATCACTTTGACATTCGGTTAGTGTATATGCTGCTGAATGTTTTCTGCACTGAGGAAAATGGACGTATGATTTTCAATCAAACGCCTTATGAAAATTTGCCTCAAGGAACCGGTATGAATCACGGATACAAATTTCATCCATTTGCTTCAAAAATATACATGTTTATTTCCAAAATGGTAATATGTTTGAATCAAACATATTTATTTTTAAAACCAAATTAAATCCCTGTTTGTTTTATGGAACGTACATACGGTCAAGCAGTTTGACCAACATTGACTCCACCTCTCGTTTATTCAAACATCCATCAAGTTTTACCAACAGCGGCACGAACAATCAATTTATTCGACCAACAATATCACACACGAACGACCGAAGCGCCAACTTGAGCACCAACCATCAAAAAATATATGGGGGTTTGTGCAACTTCACTACAAATGCTCAAACATGTTCGGCGAACCTTGACTCCACCCCCGACAACTCAAACCAAAATCAAACCGTTTTAATTTTTTCCAACTGAGCCGCCAACTGTCAAATGGTTGTTCGAACAACTTCACACACGTTCAAACAAAGCAGCAACCGAAGCGTTTTCTTGGGGGCGGAGTCAATGTTCGTCAAACTGCTTGACTGGTGTGTACGTAGCATTATACATTCACTAGTTGGTAGCCCCTCGCTCGCTCTTGCAAAAGTAAACAAAAACAAAAGTTCGGATCGGATCAGATCGGAAGCCAGCTGAGGAGCAGGAGGAATGCTACGTTTAGACAAGGCAAGTGAATTGAGCAAGTCGCTTGAATCGGACGCGAACTGAACGTGTAAACACCTTAATTCAATTCACTTGAACGAAAAGAAAGTTGAACATGTTCAACTTTTGGCAAGTCAATTGAATTCAACTGAGTTGTTCAATTCACTTGCCCTGTCAAAACGTAGCAGAAGAGTGAAATCATATGTTTTCTTGCTTCCAATTTGATGATAAGTATGTTTTTCAGGTACAGAAAGGTAAGTAAATGAAATATGGATGTTTGGAATTGTGAAATCTGGCAGTCAAATGCTACCAGAATATGAAAATTGGTAGAATAGATAAGAAAATATTATGAGCGGTCGAACCAAAACGATAATATCCATGTTTGCTTCAAACATTTAGCTGGTTGAAACAACTTGAAACGCACATTTGATTCAACAAAACTTTTTGTTCGGTTCAAATGCAACAATATGTTTGATCCAAACATATTTATTTTTGATGCCAGAACAAACTGAATTTATGTTTGGATTTACCTAGAATATGTTTGTTTTTAATGTAGTTTTTTCTGCGTGATTTCAATATGCTGCCTTATGAATGATGATTTTCATTTGAAAAAAAGTGAAGTGCGGCAGACTGGGTTCGAACCATGGACGTCGGGGTCGGGAGGCCGGTACGTAGACCACACGCCCATCGATGCTTGATTACTCGGGCAGGTAACTGCGTATAAGAAGCACTGTTAGTGGAATAATCAGTCGAAGATTCATAAGGCGCCAGTTATGAATTTCGATAGTCCAGTTCGCTGAGTGTGTGTTGATGACGATGATGATGATGATTGGTATAAATGTATGCGTTAGGAGCAAACGTCAAATGGGAAATAATAATGGTCGACTCGCGATTCCGATAACAGATGGCAGTAGTATTTTCTGAAAAGCGAATGACGATAATTTTTCGAACAGTTTGTATGAAGAGTTACGTCTGTTTGTCTGTGCTAAACTGTTCACAATTTTACTGATTTTCTCGTCATTCATTTCGCTGTGTGTCTTCCTTTTCTTTCTGGTATTTCCTGAAAGGTATCCGAGTATTTGCCCTAAAACGTGTTTTTCTTCCAATTTGAATTCTTCAATCATTTTAAGCACTCCTGCTTGAGATCCGATAACCGAGTTCCATTGACTATGTCAGCTCTCGATTTGATTTGTGGTTCGTGGATTTTTTTTGTATAATATTATCGTACACTGACCATAGACTGGTGGATACAGTGGATCGTTTGTTGTAACACGATTCTGTTTGGTAGTCCGTGGTACTCTTCCGTGAACATAATTTTCCTCAAAATATGAAAAAAAAAAAAAAAATCTGTCAGAAGATATGGTGCTGATGTTTTTAGTATATCGAAGGCTTCTGGAATTTTTGATGGGGGCAAAAATGCCAGAGCTTGTTTTTTTTTAAATACACTGGATTTTGTTTTTACACGATTTACATTTTCTCAATTTTGCACTCATCCTAAATGTTTAACGAATATTAATTATCATGTGATTTTTCTTTGATTTATTCTGGATTTTTTGAAACATGTTGCGAAGAGTTTGGTGGCAAATTGAAGTCACACGATCAAAAACACGAGCGAAAAAAAATCGTGTAAAAACAAAATCCTGTGTATTCGAATGACTTGACGTCGCTGTTCATGACTTGTGTCAACCCCAACTGTTGAACGTGTTTCCACATGTTCTGGCTCAAATGGAAGAAACATGTGTTGTGTTTGGAATCTTTAAATTCATTTTTGCTGGCATTGATCATGGCCCTCTCTTAGTCTGACAAAATAACATCAGGCTTCAGCTGTACTTCCAAGTCGATATCTATTAACGACTGAAACACTTTACAATAGATCTCCTCCCGTTTGGATGTCATTAGGACGTATACTAAAGGGAACGTGTGTTGATGACTTGGAGGGCAGCTCCCATGGATCGTAAACAACTGCCTGAATTAAAGTGATACGCTGCTGAATGTTCCGTCCATAACCCAGTACTTAGAATTTGATAAGCGTTGTATATTTTTATTTGTACCAAACATTATGATTCTATTGTCACCTTCATGGATGTCGGCATATAAAAACTTGTTGCCATCAATAGTAGTGGTCCTTAAACGGGCCGGAACCGTGAAATCCACCAGCGAAGCTGGTTCTACTATGTTTCAGGGTGTCGACTACCTGGAAAAACCTGGAAAGTCAGGGAAAGTCAGGGAATTTCATTTTGGACCTGGAATGTCAGGGAAAGTCAGGGAATTTTAATTGAGGTCAGGGGAAAAAATCACAAAACCCAATATTGAAAATTTATAGTGATTTTTTATTAATTCGAACAATATACTAAACATACTTATGACAATGAAAGTCTGAACCAATTTTAATCCATTGAAAAAGGACCAATCAAGGTACTAAAACGTCGGATCAGAACTAATATAACGTTTTAGCTGTTCATCAGACTTCATAGCCGATAAACAATACTTCGAGGCAGTTACAGTCGACAACCACTTCCACTATCAAGCTATAAAGCTTATTTTTTGTGTGGCCGTTGGCAGTCGCTAGACTAAAAGTCTACTCCGAACCCTTTTCATGTTCTCCATGGTAATAGAGTTTGTTTCTATTAATCTCTAAGCAATAACAGTCACGTCCCAAAGCCACGTTGCTCAAATGGTCACTGTTGAGACCTGATCCATATTGTCCCCTTTAATATTTTAGATTATTTAGATGGTGTGGTTTTGTGTCGGAGTTGATTTGATTTTTTTGCAGTTTCCTTATTAGTAGCGTTTGAGTCATGTTCCCATCAACCAAGAAGTTCTGGAAGTTTGTTCAAATACTTAATCATCAATCGCGAGAGCAATTCCTTATCAAACTATGTTGTTGTATTTATGATATATGAAAAATTCATTAAATGCGATCTATCTTGATAAATTCAAATTGCTGATTAGTAACCAACTCTAATGAAAAATCTAATAGGGTGGGTGTACCAATTGTCGCCATACATAAGAGCAACTATTTTTTAAAAAATAAGTAAAAGGCATGTGGGTGAACTTTATATATCAAGCGAAAGGTTTTACTCCCTGCTCCTTAGAACAGCTGTGAAAACCACAATAAAATTTGTTATAATCATCAAAATTGATTAGTCCATAATGGGAACGCATGCACCAGTTGTGGCACTATTCTTAATTTTGGTTCCTTATTTGGCAAATCCCATTGTTTTCTTATGGGACTGGCCAAATAGGGACCACTAGTGCGACAACTGGTGCAAAGGACGTCAAAAATTAAGCAAAATCAATTTTTACAATTATGCTTTGCTTGTTTTGGAGAAGGTCAAAGGTTTTATCGTATCATATGAATATGCTTTATCGATCTGAACTTGGTTTGCGGTGATTTGATTGGCCATTTGGCATATAAAGCACTAGTGCGACAACTGGTGCTATAGCCACAACTGGTACATCTAGCCTATATCACATTACCTGTTGAAGAAAATGTAACGCTCAAATATATCTAGTGAAAGCAGTCGAAACTGAATCAAATGGCTGAAATAGGGCATAGTTCAGAACCGTTCAACAAACAATCACCAAACATGTTCATCCTACAACCAACAACTAGATATTTGGAAGTTTTTTTTTCTTTGTCTGTCATAGAGTATTTGGAAGCTTGTTAAAAGAAAACGCCGAATAGTATCTTTGTAGACCTGCGACGGTACTCGACAGTATCGGCATCATCTTCAAACAAGATTCTGTAGGTAACGTTTTAAAAACATTTCGTGAACTTCCATTTGATGACTTATAAAGTCATTAGTCGATCCTTGCGTCCTTAGGTGGACAAATTAATAGTCATGTAGAGAGAATGATAACGGATAAAAGCAACATATGGTCTACCTCATGAACGTAGGTGGCGATGTTCTCAATTAAACGTTACTCGATACTCCAAAATCATGCTCGGACGCAAATGGAAGATAAAGTTGTTGTCAATAATAATGTTTCATTTTCATATTCGCAGCTTTTGATGTTTATTAAACAACTTTATCAGGAAGTATTCTGGTTGATCTTTGAGAATTTTCTCCAGAATTTAATTCAGAATTCTCACTGAAACATAAAAAAAATCTCAAAGGATTTAAACAAGCTGTCTCGATAGTTTTTATCCTGAAGCGATGAATTATTATATGAATCCTCGATGGATGTTCAGTAGATTTTTTCAAAAACTTGGTAGATTATATGGTGTTTACTTAAATTTGAATTGAATGTCTTCGTGAAGGGATTCATATAGAAAATATGCCAAGGAGTCTTTAAACATTTTTTCACGAGTTCTTAAAAAAACTTAAAAAAAAAATCAATAAAATAAATGGAGTACGTGTAGCTCCCCTTAGCATTTAAGACTAGTTAGGCCACTACTCCATAAACACGACCTAATATTCTATGCATATTTTGGATGGGACCATTGCTTTACGACCTGAGTGTATTCAGATCAAAATATTGAAAGTATTTCAGTGGTTAGAATATTTTGCTGTGCTTACTGTAAGTGCTGCATAGATTTATGTGAGCTTGTGGGTATTGGTCTGTAACTTCTTTTAGAAGTCCAAAAACTCCACAGAGTGTGAATAAGAATTCTATACTTGAGAGTGGAGGTTTCTCGGCGTTCATGGAAATACCTAATCCGTAAAAATTTTAACGGCATTAGAAGGATATCTAGAAACTTCCACGACT
Organism: Armigeres subalbatus; assembly: GCF_024139115.2. Taxonomy (NCBI): domain Eukaryota; kingdom Metazoa; phylum Arthropoda; class Insecta; order Diptera; family Culicidae; genus Armigeres; species Armigeres subalbatus. The sequence continues at coordinate 20,267 of NW_026943127.1, forward strand.
GTTTGGAAAGAATTCATAAGTTGTGTCAAAAGATTTCACACAAATTTCCTGAATAATAAGGAAAACTTCAACGATTTGAAGTAGTCCGTCAATAGTCTTAGAGGTCTATTGCGACTCAGGGAGTCCGTGAGAATTCCCAATGGTGGATGAAGACACCAGAAAAATTATAACTTTAATTGGAGCCAATTTTAGAAAGATGTGGATTATGAAAATCTTTCAGGAGCTCTGCGCATTTACTTGAAACTTTGTGAACGACCAGAACTACCTATGATATTCTAAAAATCCTTAAAGTTCTGTTTCTAGAAGTTATTAGGCTTCCAGTGGCTCAGGAACTCATATGGATTTCAAGGATTCATTCATGAAGAGATTTTCATACGCTTCTAGGAATTGAAAAAAAAACATTTCTCATACCTGGAATTCTTAGAGGAATGGTCTGGAAAGTCAGGGAAAGTCAGGGAATTTAATTCTTAAATTTGAGTCGACACCCTGTGTTTGCAGTGGTATTTTTAAAACGCACGCGTTCCAAAATTTTTCGTTGTGCGTTAAGGGTCACTCTCTGCTGAACTTCTTTTGGGAAACTGGACGGATTAATTTTATTGGTTTGCTTGAATCCTCTGCTGCACGACGCTTGGTTGCATTTCGATACCTGATCTCCACAACGTGTATGGGATCATATTCATGATTGTGATCGGATAACGAAATAATTTGATGTCCGTTGTCGCGTTTTTTGGTAACGGCTCGTGAGGGACATCTTTTTCCGGTGTGGTGACGTGAATGACTTCTTACCTTACACTCCCAATAGTGAATATCATCAACCTATAGTTAGAATTTGAAAAATACATTTTTGAAAAAAAATCGGGTTTATTTTGTGATAACTTACGGGTTTCCGATTGCGATAAAACACTAATCCTTTGTGTAACAGCAGATCATTGTTACGGCAAGTTTTTAACCTTTTGTCTGTGCTCTGGGGTCAATATGACCCCAGGCCATTTTGAGTGGCTGCCATTTTTTCAGTTTTCAACCGATTCTCCTAATTTTTGGTAGTTTGGTAAAACTCGCTGAGATCTATCTCCTAGGTGCAAATTCGCTTGAAAAATCTTGAAAATGTTCGCTATAGTGTACTTTTTTCAAAAAACTTACGTTGTCTGTGCTCTGGGGTCAAATTGACCCCAAATTGAAATTGCTATAACTTTTTTAATTTTTGGCCAATTTTGGATTTCTTGGGCTGTTTCAAAAGATAATTTAATCATCTTTCAGGTCGTTACCAAAGATTGACTATAGGTGGGCGGGTACATCGCGGGGAGGGGTTTTCGTAAAAAAGGGTACAAAAACAGTGATTTTTCATGCTTATTTTACTTATATCTGAAAATCCTACCCATTTTGAACTGCTCCTTTTCAAAAAGGTTATGCAGGAAGGCGTGTCCTTTGACATGAGGCATTGATTAGTTTAGAGCTTGGTCGCTAGGTGGCGGTATATTTGAATTCGTTATTTTAGACTACTCAAGTAATTCCGATATATGGAATTCTCCTCAGTGTAAATATTCTTATCGCACAAATTTGAAATTTGTAAAGATGACGTCTTTAACAAATTTCGTCTGGTGGGAATGGACTGCCATGTGACGGAATAAATAATTAGGAAATTTACAAATAGGCGGCGCTAGTGTACTTGCAATATTCTTGCATATTTGAAATATTGCTTTAGCTTGAGATCCCTCATACCTACAACCAAGTTGTATTCGGCAACGTTGTTCAGGATGTCCAGGACTACAAAGCGGTGCTCAATTTAATGAGCACTTCTTCCAAGATGCGGCGCTAATGAGCTGTTATATTTTAGTATATTGTTGCATGTGAGATCTGATATATTTTTGTTTGTAGCATTTTTGGCAACCATGAATGTTGTGGTAGAGTTCATCAAATGTTTTCTTTGCATTCAACCTGCTCCAGCGATGCTGCAAATAATAGAACACTCTAACTTTCACCTACTCAGTGACTGAGTAAAATTGTATTGCCATCTCTTTTCTTCCCACGGATATTTTACTCAGTTTTCGTCAAAAGCAGGATTACTCATAGTTTTGAGTTGTCCTGCTTTTGACGGAAATTGAGTAAAATTTCCGTGGGATAGTAAGAGAGAGCAATACAATTTTACTCAGTCACTGAGTAGGTGAAAGTTAGCGTGAATGTGTTCACAGAATATGTTTTAGGTCATTCAAGAAAACCCTGGAACTAAGGCCTTTGGGTCTACATGCGTAACCAAAGATCAGTCAGTTTGCCGCCTATTTGTAAAATTCCCAATTATTACTTCCATCACTAGACAGTCCATTCCCACTAGACGACTTTTGATCAAGACGCCATTTTAACAAATTTTAAATTTGTACGATAAGAATATTTACACTGAGGAGAATTCTATATATCGGAATATCTTGAGTAGTCCAAAATAATGAATTCAAATATACCACCACCTGGCGGCCAAGTTCTAAACTTATCAACGCCTCATGCCGAAGCACACGCCTTCCTGCATAACCTTTTCAAAAAAGGTGCAGTTCAAAATGGGTAGAATTTTCGGATATAAGTAAAACAAGCATGAAAAATCACTGTTTTTGTACCCTTGTTCACTAAAACCCCTCTCCGCGATGTACCCACCCACCAATAATCAATATTTGGTTATGATTTGAAAGATGATTAAATTATCTTTCGAAACAGCCCCAAAAATTCAAAATCGGCCTAACAATAAAAAAGTTATAGCAATTTCAATTTGGGGTCAATTTGACCCCAGAGCACAGACAACGTAAGTTTTTTTGAGCACAGACAGAAGGTTAAAATTTCCGGATGAACCACTGTCAATTCTTCTTCTTCAAAACTTAAAAAATCTTCGTCGTCAGACATCCTTCTGGATAGAATCACTCGAAATTCTGTTTGGTTCAAATGTAGCTACAGTAATATCGATATTCAATAAAATGCCCGAGCTTATATAATTTCAGTTGATAAAAGACACAATGCTCCATTGTATTAGAATGAAAAAAGCAAAGGAATAGCTATTGTGAATGTGACCTTGAATCGAGCAAATGAAAGTGTGAACAGAACAGATGTCACAGCTTCAATCACACCTTACAATTGTTTTTGTGCTTTGGAGGTTTGCAATGCTACAAATTTCACTGTAATGCTCATATAATCAAGGTTATTGCAAGGTCATCAAATTTGAAAATTAGAACATCTTTATCAACGGTAGTTATAGAACCAACAGAAAAGAAAACGAATAAGGCGGTAATGATGCCTTCATTTTTAAGAAGAATAAGCGAAAGTATTGTTTGAAAATAATTGAAAACTGAGCAGGGTTGTGCTGAATCATTCTCACACGATAATGATTGGAGTTATCGTTTGATTACTGCTCAGGTGTGAGAAGTAGGCGAGTTGTCCTCGGCGATAACTTTTCAAATTTTGGAATCAATTGATAATAAACTCAAAATTATCAATTAAATGTAAACCTTTCCAATACAAATTTAATGTCAACAATGAAGGTCAATCTGATGCTTGGCATTGTGTTTTATTGTTATGTAGAGAAATAAGTTCAGAAAGTAAGGGTAAGTGCTTAAATCGAGATACAATTGTCGAACGATTCTGACTCGCTAGCGAGTTTTTATCAATTGATAATTTGGATTTGTGATCGCATGAGAGTGATGCTCATCCTCGATTATTTGAAAAGTTTGATTTTTCCCATGCCTGAAACTGAGCTACAAAAAACAAATATTCTAACCATTTGGGATATTCCCCGATAATTTATGTTTTATATATCATGTTGAAATATATTTGTCACATTAATAAACCTTTGACAGGATGTCAATCATATTGTATATTTGCTAATTGATATTTTGTTCATTTGTCTGTTTTCTATGTTATTTTATTCAATTATGTCAAACGTCCATTATGCCAAAATATGTTATGCCAAACGGCGTACCTTCGTTATTTATGTGTACCCTAAAGCGAAATACATGCTCTAGCCTTTAAACTATCAAGTTTAGAGTGTATGACAAAATATTTGCATGTAAATATGATTGGCAAATAGCAAAAAAAAACTATCTGATCCCGCTTATCAAGTCTTACGCAAAGCTAGCAATTGAACCGTTTGTTTGAGAAACTGCATATGAAACATTTTTGGCCAAAATAAGATTTTTATATATGTATTCTGAATCCTCGTTCAAAAATACGTATTCTGGCAAAAAAAACGAAAAAAAAAATTTGTTCAGGAATGTGTGAGATTCTTTTCGTTTGTTTAAGAAACTACATATGTCCACGTACTTTGAAGAGCAATTGTGGAGTACTGCTTACATTTTTGCACTGAAAGTGCCCCAAAGGGGAGTCCCGTAGCGTAGTTGGCTACATGTTCGCCTTTCAAGCGAATGGTCATGGGTTCGATTCCCAGCCCCTCCTCCAAAACCCTCGTCAGTCGCCGGATGCGCAGCCTTTGCGGTGGCGTATTGGGGTGCACGCCTCACCGTCACGGCTGCCTGATGACGACTTACAACTTGTTTTTCTCGGATGCATTCCTCCAACGTTACCCGGATAAATGAATCATTTGTTTGAGAAACTGCATAAGTCCATTTTACACAATTTCGCGAAAACAACAAAAAACTGTTTTTGAACAAATTTGCACCGAATCTTTCGATTTCTTCGATACAGATCAATAGTTTTTGGCTGAGACGAGACCTGCAAAGAGGAAAAAATGTAACTTCAGCTGCTGCCAGTCAACTGCTGTCACGAACTGTCAGGTGCAACCAGCAGCTTTTTGAGTGAAAGTATTGGTATCCCAAATAAAATATTCCACATCATTTTTGTTTTACCAAGACTTTTTTACTTTAACGAGTATTCCAAACCTTCCGTTTAGCTTGTTAATAATCAGTAATAAACCTGTGTTTTGTTCCCGGTATAAAAATCCTTATGAAAATGAATTTACTATTTCGTGTATTGGATACACTTTTATTGTGCTCAGAAGGGTCCACCTGGGGCTTAGGTGAAACAGTCAAGTAAACAGTTGAAACTCGATGGTCAACTGTGATGAAAAGAAGAACAAGTGTCAAAACAAGAGAAAAGAAGCAGCGTCTTTGCAGGTCTCGTCTCAGGTTTTTGGCAAAACTCAACACCCTGGTGCACTTTCAGTGCAAAACATGTAAACAGTACTCCACAATTGCTCTTCAAAGTACGTGGACATATGTAGTTTCTCAAACAAACGAAAAAAATTCCATACATTCCTGAACAAAAATTTTTTTTCGTATTTTTTGCCACAAAACGTATTTTTGGACGAGGATTCAGAATATATAAAAATCTCATTTTGGCCAAAAATGTTACATATGCAGTTTCTCAAACAAACGGTTCAAATGGCAACCGGACAATGCAACGATCATTGGATACACGACAAAACGAACACAATGGACTCACGACGAGATGGACCAGCAACGACAACAACAATGAATAATGGAAAAATCTAAAAATAGATTCGGTGTGGATTCTGCCTGCAGAATACCACAGTAGATCTCGGCACAGTAGCGGTTAAGTAACACAGAGTGCCTGTCAAATAAATAAAGGAATAAAAAAAAGTGCCCCAGGGTGTTGAGTTTTGCCAGTCGAAGAAATCGAAAGATTCGGTGCAAATTTGTTCAAAAACAGTTTTTTGTTGTTTTCTCGAAATAGCGTAAAATGGTCTATTGCAGTTTCTCAAACAAATGATTCAGTTGTAATTAGGATCTAGGATCAATTTTCGGTTTATCGCCAAGTTTATTGATTCCCCTTTCACACCCGCTTCGAATTCGTGACTCATTACAGTCGACGAACCGTATTTCTGAACATTATTTGAATGACCTATGTACAGTTTTGTTTTGTTTATTGTTACATTGGACGTTTTGCATGTCCTGTGAATCAAACGTCCAATGTAACAATCAAATTTACTTTGGTCGATTTGATACATTGGTCATTTTGTTGTTTTCGAATTTTTCTGACCTTATGTATAATATTAGGGTAAGTGTTCATGTAGCGTGTAGATTGGTATAAACGCTATTTGCAACATAGGACTCGATTTTTCTGAAATTGTTAATTAGATCCTATTGAAAAGTTAAGCGATAATTCTTGACTTTTTGTTTGGTAACCTTCCTTTCCCAAATATATATGTATTTTGCCCGAATTTGAATCTTTATTTAAATTGTTATATCAAGATTAACCTTCATGTTCGGGTTATATTAACTTGAAATTGACACAGCAATATCTCAGGTAATTCTCAACATGTTTATATACCTAAAATGATCGTCAGCTCATTAATTTCTTGAAACTGGCGTCAGATTAATAATCGGCCACACCTACACTCTGTAATCGAAGGTGGATGTATCGACAATTGACCCCTTTTATATGGACGGAAATTGCACAATAAAACCGCGTAACTGCGATTTGATTACTTTTTTTCTGGAAAATGTGCCAAAACTATTTTACATATGAAGAAAAACGTTATGCAGCCAATAGTCCTTCAGATGTTCCATGTTCTCTAAATCATTCTTAAATCCAGATTTTTTGTTAATAACGCACGGTACAAAATCAATAACAACCTATTATATCGATACAATACAGGCAAAAGATATTTTAGCTACAAGATAAAGATTCCCAGTCAACACAAGATCGTATATGATGTCACATAAGATGCTAAAGTGGAGGCCATATAGGTACTTCCCCAAACAATATGTACGTATATCGCCTCCACTTTAGCATCTTATGTTGCATCATATACGATTTTGTGTTGACTGGGTTGTCGCTTCGGTTCCCTTTGTTGTGCTGTCCGAAACATATCGAACTGTCAAGTCGCATGTATTTTTCCTTCATTGACATTGGCAAACAAATGGGATTTCTTTCCTTAACGCGATATTCTTATTCCTTCCGCTTATTCTTAACCTAAGACCAATTCATCTACCAGGTCAGCTAGGCCTATTAGAAAATCGATAGCAAACCCACCCATCAAGCCATTAGAGGCCTTGTGTATGATTTACGATTTATATTTGTCTAAACCAAATGTTGTACGCATAGTCTCTGATGATCTGTATGGTCATGATGAGTTGATGTCAATTCTACCGAGTTTAGTTGACCTGGTAGAACCATTAGTTCAAAGTCCAGAACGATGTGTAGGGCTTAGTTCATCGTATTTGATCATGTCTAAATCAAAAATCATACTCATTGCCCCGAAGGTCAAGTTTATCCGGTCATCTATCAGACTGATTAGAAATCTACATGGATATCAGGCTGACTCGACAAATATTTGTCATTATGACAAACAGTGTACTGATAGCTTTAAACAACCATATGGTGTCTAGATGCCACCCAACACAGAAATAAATCAGTTAGTCTGAAAAGATTTAAACAATATTTTTCAAAATATGACATAAAAACTGACAAATTCTGCAATATTGTGTGAATGGTAGTCTGGTTCTAGCGATAATATTTCTACTGCTTTTTTTATATTAGCTTTTTAACCACATTTTATTTTCAGTATCTCAAGGCTTTTTTAATTACCGAAGGCTTGCTGGGAGATTTTACTGATGAATCTTTTTAACCGTAGAGCAGAGAAACGATACGACAAATTCTTCGTAAGTAATCAAATCACAGCTAGCAAAATCCGAAAACCGGGCGCAAAAATTAGCACAGTTTCTTCACACTAGCATCGAAAGTCAATTAATGTAATGTTACAAAAAGAAAAAAAAACTCTACAGCAAAAATCAAAAACCGTATCACAGATCGATTACACATTCGCAGTCTGCACAAATGCTATATCCTTGTAATTAATGCGATGTCGCCACGAAAACGATACTGAATAGTCCCCCAAAGTCTCCCAGTTGCTATAGAAACCAATATCCTGAACCTCCACAGTTTCCCACCAAACCTATAAGGCAGTGAGGCACACAGTAGTTGTTTGCGAGATAGACATTAATAAGCGATGCACTAAGTACTTTACAATTTGAAAAATTGCTAAAATACCAAGCCAACTAATCAAGATAGATCCAATCTATTAACTCGAACAATACAGCTCTGTTATGTTTGTTAAGTTTTATGAATATTGAAGTTATTTTCGGGATTCTACTTAGGTGTGTACATATTTTCATTTATTCGAATTTTTAGTGAGTTATATATACTTAAATAACGCAAATAAATTATTTTCAAAACTCAGCGATAAATAGTACCAATTTGTTGTTATTCAATTTAAATTTCTACTTTCCGAAAACCATTTTTATATATTCCAGGGATGTTCCAAAATTAGGTTTGAATTTGCGATTTCGATTTTCGATAAGAACCAATAGTTAACGCATCTGTTCGTAATAAAATTATTTCCTCAACTGAACCAATATACAGAGTCATCAAAATCTTCTGGTAACCCAAAAATAATAATGGACTGTATTTTTATAATTTCGCAATCATACTCCTCTTGTTGAGTTGACAGAGTCAACATTAGGAAACATAAAATTTGAGTCGATCTGTCCAATGAAAGGTTTATTGCCTAATTTACAACTATTGACCACGCGGAGTAAAAATTAGCAACTCTGTTACCAATACATGGTGACACGTAGAGATAGAGGAAGACCTATTGGTGTTGGTGCAGAGGTAGTGCTTGATGGGGATGTGTGTGAAGTAGTTGAAGAATTTGTTTATTTTGGAACGCTTGTGACATGTGACAACGACGTTTCCAGTGAAGACATATTGCTGCTGCGAATAGGGTCTTGCAGGAACAAGCTGTGTTGGTTTCCGTTTTTAAGATCTTCTTTGGTTAATCAAAATCTTCTACATTTTAAATGACAGCATCCATACTCCAGCTGATCCAGCAAAAAAAAATAGGTTCCCTAGAAACATAACAAACTAGAAAACTACAAGAAACTAGATGAGGTAGATAAGACAACCGCGAAAGAATTGTGAAAATCGCTTAGATGACGCCCGGGATCCTGCTGTTTGAAATCATGATTCTAATGATTTTTTGATCGCAGTATTCGACATGTTAACCATGTTTTCCATAATACAAGTTCCATATTAATTTTTGCACACTTGTTCATATATTTAATAAAACGGATGAGATGAAATTTGCCTAAAGAGCTTAGTCACAAGATGAATCATCGCACAAATGTACCATGCGTTTCCATATGCTTTTATGCTTATATGCTGCTGAACAGTTTTCATAATCCCTACCTATCGTTTACCTTAGAGGCCATTTTTGACTGAAAACACTCATGGGGATATTCAGATATCGTAATAACTTAGATTATCGCAATAACTTAGTATTTTAACTTATCTGAGCATGAAAGCACACAAATATGCAAGAGACTTCAACGCCGGTACAGCGATGATCCCCCTCCTACTTTGTAATTTTTGAGGTCGAGAACTACAAATGCAACACATTCATTCATTTATTTAGGGTACATCTAAACAGATAACACTGAATCAACAATTTGACGGCACAATACACGGTTTGAGGCCGCATCTCTCCATCCTCGAATGCGCCCCACGCTCGCCAACTAGTATTGCACCTGGTCTGCCCACCTTGCTCGCTGTGCTCCACGCCGCCTCGTACCTGCCGGATCGGAAGCGAACACCATCTTTGCAGGGTTGCTGTCCGCAGGTCTGGTTGCGTGTCACTTTTTAGTGACTGGGTCATATTTTTCGGGTCAGTCACTGAAAAGTCTCCTTTTTCGAGCTCAAGTCACTAAAGTCACCTTTTACCCTTCTTACACCCTAAGAAGGGTATAAAGATCGCTTGAAAAACCGACTTTTTATCCGAGGCTCGGAGACCCAAGTCGTATATACCAATCAACTCAGCTCGACGAACTGAGCACATGTATGTATGTGTGTGTGTGCGTGTGTGCGTGTGTGCGTATGTGTGTGCGTTACAAAAATCTCACATCAAGATCTCAGCCGTCCGTGGACCGATTTGCACGATTTTAACACTAAACGAAAGCTATGACCCGATTTGAACTCTTGGGCTTAAACAGAAGCTGTAATATTGCCATTTAAGGCGGCAAATCAAATCTGCAGTCTTTTTGTATTTTTTAAAAATTGTTAAATTTACAGAAGTATCCCTTTTTACCCTTCTTACATCCTAAGAAGGGTATAAAGATCGCTTGAAAAACCGACTTTTTATCCGAAGCTCAGAGACCCAAGTCGTATATACCAATCAACTCAGCTCGACGAACTGAGCACATGTATGTATGTATGTGTGTGTGTGTGTGTGCGTGTGTGCGTGTGTGCGTATGTGTGTGCGTTACAAAAATGTCACATCAAGATCTCAGCCGTCCGTGGACCGATTTGCACGATTTTAACACTAAACGAAAGCTATGACTTTGTCATTGTACGAGTTTAATTAGCAATCGAACATTTGGTTCCAGAGATATGTGACAAATACGAACATGAAGTGTATTTTCAGAAAACTAACAAAATAATGTCACATAAATATCTCAGCCGTCTGCAAACCAATTTGCATGATTTTATCTTTAAACGAAAGCTATGACTTTGCCATTGAACCCATTGTATTTTGATTTTGCAATTAGACATTGGGTTCCGGAGATATCTCTGAAATACGAACATAAAGCATTAGACGTATCAACTTCACACATTGGTAAAATATGTCCCATCAAGATCTCAGTCGTCCTTGGACCGATTTGTGCGATTTTATCTTTAAACGAAAGCTATGTTTTTGTCATTGGACCCATTAATTTTTTTCTGCAATCGGAAATTCGGTTTCAGAGATATCTGTGAAAAACGAATATGAGACATATTTTCAGACTACTAATGAAGAATTGTCACACCAATATCTCAGCCGTCTATGACCCCATTTGAACTCTTTTGGGCTTAAACAGGAGCTATAATATTGCCATTTAAGGCGGCAAATCAAATCTGCAGTCTTTTTGTATTTTTTCAAAATTGTTAAATTCTCAGAAATATCCTTTTTTTTTATTTTGAAATCGATAAAAGCATGATAATATCAGTTATTTTATATTCAATTGAAGGTCATATGCATAGAAATTGTAATATGCACTGGGCACACACAACCATTCAAAAGTGTAAGAAGGGTTGCGTTCACTGTAGGTGGATTAAGTCGGGTTTTTATTTTGAAATCGTTAAAAGCATGATAATATCAGTTATTTTACATTCAATTGAAGGTCATATGCATAGAAATTGTAATATGCACTGGGCACAGACAACCATTCAAAAGTGTAAGAAGGGTTGCGTTCACTGTAGGTGGATTAAGTCGGGTTTTTTCTGTAAAAATCACTATTTTCAACTATTTTGATCAAAATTCAGGGATTAGTTATGGGCATCGCTGTAGAATGAAAATTACATTTTTTTTAAATGAAGCTTTAAATATGTACCAGTCGAATTCTGTTCCAATCAAATGGCGAATCTGGGAAAATAAAAGCTATAGGAACTTGTTAACCTAAAATTTACTCGCGGCTTAAAAGTTCAGCTAAAACTTTTTAGCTTTTAAATATTGAATAATTAGAGACATTGTATGTCACTGTTCATGATTTTGTATGTTGTGAGACATGCAAGATGGGCTTAATTTACTTACTTAGCGACATCTACTCCGATCAATACTTGAGAATATTTCAAAATATATTCTGATGATAATTTGAACATTCAAATTCTATAAACTTTGCAGATCCCAATAAAAAGAATCATCTTTAATTTTTTCTGTTGATTTTGACTTACCAATACATTTGTGATTTAGTACACTCAACCCTCTTTTTACGTCACTTATTGGGGGGACGTAAATTGAAATCGAAGTGTGCCGCGCCCCAATGAAGATGCATTTTTTTCCGCGTTAATAAATTTTCAGTTTCCTTCAGCGAAAAATAAAAGTTTCGGCTGATGACGTTGTAGTCGATCTTGATTTAACCGTTTGAAATTTTGCAGTTTCGTTTTGAAAAATGAAGAAGTATCCGTTTCTAATCGATTACTCGTGCCCTTGTGAACAATGTGTCGGGGTGTTACAGTTTTCCTCGTATTGCCGTGATTCTTCATTTTGTTGTTTCTGTATTACTTTTTTTCCCGACGTGCAACGCGGATTTATAATTGTAGATGGTCGTGTCGAAAAAAAAAACACCTAGTTCTGCCATATCGGTGGGCAATTCGACAAGCCCTTAGTGTCGGGAAAAACGTGAAGAGAAGTAAGAGGGGCCGAACGAGAAAAATAGTGGTTCAGTTGCTCCTGCGTGTACTTTTGAAATCAGCATTGTTTTGAAGGTCCATTAACTCTGAAGACTCCAAGTTGATGTTGTACATTTAGTGTGTGAAGTTGGTCCCCAACTGGTTGCATGGGGGCAACCGTTTTCGCTGGGCATCGGATTGTATTTGGTGAGATCAAACCAATGTTATTCTATTTCATATTATAGACAATAGTATCTTTCCTTTCCGTGTCCATTCCATTTGATTCCACCACGTCGTATTCCTTTTCATATACGTGTTTCGACCCCAGCTGTGGGGTCGTCTTTGGTGTCCCGTGCTTGACTTTTTGTTTTGGTACATTTTCAAACATGTTTTTCATATCACTCATTTGGTTATCGAGAATGTACATAAGTGTATTCGGTTTTCTATAGAGCCAACATCACCACGATATACTTTCCATATTAAAAATAGGCCTGAAATCAGTTCAGATATTACTTGCATCAGTCTTGCTGTGACTGCGATTTTACCAGATATATTATACATATATCATACTACTTATTATATCTATTGCTCTTATTATTATTATTAATCCTATATTTAATCCATCACTGTGTCATATATGCAATCCCAAGCAACCAGAAGTTCGGATAAGAAGGGCTATTTTGGCTTAATCAGCTCTCATTTTAAGTATTTTTTTGTATGTAACGGTACTTTAAGTGAACTCTTAAGTTCCGTTAAGGATGCTTGGAACTTGATGTGAACCATAGTGAACCAATTAGTTCGGTTAAGAGTAAATTTAAGTAAAATCTGAACTTCTGGTTGCTTGGGATACCACCGTAGTTCGTTTTTTTTTCTATGTAGTGGTGGTTTGTCACTATCCTTTCTAGCATTCATTATTGAAATTACAATTTTAATTTTACGGAGATCATGGTGAATGCTCTAAACAAATGTCATAGCTCATAGGTATTGGTCATACTTCAGTATAGGCAAGGTTCTCCTATCTTTAAGTGTTTAGAATTTTTATAATTATTTTTCCATGGATGTTCTTTGTCTAATGTTGACTATCCTCGAAGCATTATGGAGTTCAGTGCATGTTTTCTCGTATTTCGGACAGCGGTGATTCTCCAGTAAGCAGAGCGATCGGCCGATCGTCGAAATTTAGTTTTGCTTTGTGCGGAAAGCAAAACGATCGGCTGGTCATCGAAATTTTGTTCTGCTTTGTGCGGGTGAGTAAATTATTCAGAAGGTGAAAATTTGTTTCTTGTCCAGTCGTGTTTCTCCACTAAGCAGAGCGATTGGCCGGTCTTCAAAATTTAGTTTTGCTTTGTGCGGAAAGCAAAACGATCGGCTGGTCATCGAAATTTTGTTCTGCATTGTGCGGGTGAGTAAGTTAATCAGAAAGTGAAAATTCAGTTCGCATCCAGTTGTGTAGTGCGGTCGATAATTAGAATAATTTGCGTTCGTTCGATTGTTATTGTTTTAAATCAAACTACACGCTATACACGGCAGACCGTTTACCAAAACGAACCCTGCCACACTCCCTACCCCATATATCCAACATCCCAGTGATTTCTCGTGGAAGTGCAGATGACTCGTCGGCTTCTATCAAAGCGAGTATCACGTCAACAATTTCCTACCTATTCCTCAATTGACCTGCATTCGGACACGGCCGGCGCTGGTATTGCTTATTTTTGGGTCACCAGTTCTTACACATTGAAGATGATGTTAGTCCCAAACTTCATCTATTGGTTCTCTGTGTAATTACAGCTGACCTGGCAATAACGGAGTAGCAACCGTGGGCGGTCAATCATGCTCATGCTCATGCTCATGCTCATGCTCACTTATTGGGGGGACGTAAATCGAATGTGACGTAAAAAGAATTTTTGCTAAAATTTCTAGTATTTCACTTAATTTATTGATAGTGAGGATACTTTCAAATACATTCACTTGCGTCTTACATGAGGTATTGTAAGATCTCTCCGAATCCAGCAGATGTTATAAGATCTCCAAATTGTCCTGGAGTTTGAATCAAATGGTCTACCGAATCAACCAAAGCCTCCATGATGTCCCAAGTCGTGGTATCAACTCAATTATGTCCTCCGAGGATTTGTCTTTCACTTGCGTCTCAAAACAAGACATATGAGGTGTTGTAAGATCTCCAAATTGTCCTGAAGTTTGAATCAAATGGTCCACCGAATCAACTAAAGCTTCCATGATGTCCCCAGTCTCGGTGTCAACCCAATTTTGTCCTCCGATTATTTGTCTTTCACATCCGTCTTCAATTCTTGCATGTATGAAGTTGTAAGATCTCCAAATCGTCCTGGAGTTTGAATTAAATGGTGTACCGAATCTACTGAGGCTTGCATGATGTCCTCAGCCGCGGTATCATCCCAATCATGCCTTCCGAGTATTTGTCTTTCACCTGCGTCTCAAGTCCAGGTATATGAGATGCTTTAAGATCTGCAAATTGTCCTGGAGTTTGAATCAAATGGTCTACAGAATCAAACAAGGCTTCCACGATGTCCCCAGCCTCGGTGTCAACCCAACTTCGTCTTCTGATAATTGGTCTTTTACTAACGTCTCAAATACAGGCATATTCGATATTGTAAGATCTCCAAATTGTCCTGGAGTTTAAATCAAATGGTGAAATGAATCAACCAAGGCTTCCATGGTGCCCCCAGCCACGGTATCATCACAATCATGCCCTCCGAGTATAAGACTTTTACTTGCGTTTCAAGTCCAGGTATATGAGATATTTTAAGATCTGCAAATTGTCCTGGAATTTAAATCAAATGGTCTATCGAATCAAACAAAGCCTTTATGATGTCCTAAGCCATAGTATCAACTCAATTATGTCCTCCGAGGATTTGTCTTTCACTTGCGTCTCAAAACAAGACATATGAGGTGTTGTAAGATATCCTAATTGTCCTGGAGTTTGAATCAAATTTTGTAATGAATCAACCAAGAATTCCATGGTGCCCCCAGCCGCGGTATCATCCCAATCATTCCATCCGAGTTTTTGGCATTCACTTGCGTTTAAAGTCCAGGTATATGAGATGTTGTAAGATCTCAAAAATGTCTTGGAGTTCAAATCAAATGGTCTACATAATCAACCAAGACTACCACGATGTCCAGAGCCACAATGTCGACCCAATTTTGCCTTCCGAGTATTAGTCTTTTACTAACGTCTCAAGTCCTTACACCTCATGTTGTAAGATCTCCAAAATGTCCTGGAGTTTGAATCAAAAAATCTAATCAATCAACCAAGGCTTAACCCAATTATGTCCTCCGATTATTTGTCTTTCACTTACGTCTCAAATCCAGGCATATGAGATTTTTTAAGATCTCCAAATTGTTCAGGAGATAGAATCAAATGGTCTACCGAATCTACTGAGGCTTGCATGATGTCCTCAGCTGCGGTATCATCCCACTCATGCCCTCCGAGTATTTGTCTTTCACTTACGTCTCAAGTCCATGTATATGAGATGTTTTAAGATCTGCAAATTGTCCTGGAGTTTAAATCAAATGGTCTACAGAATCAACCAAGGCTTCCACGATGTCTCCAGCCTCGATGTCAACCCAACTTTGTCTTCTGAGTATTGATCTTTTACTAACGTCTCAAATACAGGCATATTCGATATTGTAAGATCTCCAAATTGTCCTGGAGTTTGAATCAAATGGTCTATCGAATCAACCAAAGCCTTCACGATGTCCTAAGCCGTGGTATCAACTCAATTATGTTCTCTGAGTATTTGTCTTCTACTTGCGTCTCAAAACAAGACATATGAGGTGTTGTAAGATCTCCAAATTGTCCTGGAGTTTGAAACAAATGGTGTAATGAATCAACCAAGGCTTTCATGGTGCCCCCAGCAGCGATATCTAACCAATTATGTCTTCCGGTTATTTGTCTTTCACTTACGTCTCAAATACAGGCATACGATACGTTTTAAGATCTACAAATTGTTCTGGAGTTTGAATCAAAAGTTCTGCCGAATCAAACAAGGCTTTCACGATGTCCCCAGCCGCGGTGTCGACCCAATTTTGTCTTCTGAGCATTGGTCTTTTACTAACGTCTCAAATACAGGTATATGAGATGTTCTAAGATCTCAAAATTGTTCTGGAGCTTAAATCAATTGATCTATCGAATCAACCAAAGATTTCATGATGTCCTAAGCCGTGGTATCAACTCCAATATGTTCTGTAAATATTTTTCTTTCACTTGCATCTCAAAACAAGACATATGAGGTGTTGTAAGATCTCCAAATTGTCCTGGAGTTTGAATCGAATGGTCTAATGAATCAACCAAGGCTACCATGGTTCCCCCAACCGCAGTGTCAACCCAATTTTGTCTTCTGAGTATTAGTCTTTCACTTGAGTCACAAATTTTAGCTTGTAAGATGTTGTAAGATCTTCAAATTGTCCTGGAGTTTGAATCATATGGTCTACCAAATCAAACAAGGCTTTCATGATTTCTTCACTCGCGGTATCAACTCAATTATATTCCCCGAGTGTTTGTTTTTCACTCGTCTTAAATCAAGGCATATGAGGTGTTGTAAGATCTCAAAGTTTTCCTGGAATTTGGATAGTTTGCGAATTGCGTCTCAAATTCTGACATGTAACATGTTGTAAGATCTCCCAATTGTTCAAGAGATTGAATCAAATGGTCTACCGAATCAATCAAGGCTTCCATTATGTCCCCGGCCACGAAGTCTAGACTTCAGATATTTCTTCGATGACCTGGAGTGGAATAATTGTTAAATGCGTATCTAATATGGATCTATGGATCAAAATGGGATGAACCATTTAAAAATAATAATCCTGTAGACCTGAAGACCAGTACTCCACGAGTTTATTAAATTACCTGGAATGGAACAATAGTTGAAGAGGTATCCAATTTAGTCCTATGGGTATGAGCAAGTTTTTTTTAAAGAGATAACAGCCTTTTGGTTACGCGTGTTGACCGTAAAGCTTATATTTCAGGGATGGATGATATTCATGGATGATCTGCAATGGAACAATAGTTGAAGCCGTATTCACTTTAGTTCTATGGATCAAAACGGGCATGGCCCATATTTATTGGCGAATTTAGTCACAATGCAATTGCTAGAACCATCCCTACAAACATTTTAGTTTTATCCTGATTTTACCGAAGTCATGTAGAGCAAATAATGCTTTTCGTGACCGTTATAGAACTAAAAATGTTCCTTGGGATGATTGTCTGACTTGTGCTGCGCAGGTTGTTACTGGGGTTGCTGGGGACATCATGAAGGCCTTGGTTGATTCGGCAAACCATTTGATTCAAGCTCCTGGACAATTTGGAGATCTTACACCAACTCATATGCCTGGAATTGAAACGCAAGTGAAAGACAAATACCCTGGAAACATAATTGTGCTTATACCACGGCATGGGGCATCATGGAAGCCTTGGTTGATCCGGCAGACCATTTGATTCAAACTCCTGAACAATTTGGAGATCTTAAAACATCTCATATGTCTGGATTTGAGACGTAAGTGAAAGAAAAATTATTCGGAGGACATAATTGGGTTGATATCGCAGCTATGGACATCATGAAAGCCTTGGTTGATTCGGCAAACCATTTGATTCAAGCTCCAGGACGATTTGGAGATCTTACCACATCTCATATGTCTGGATTTGAGACGCAAGTGAAAGGAAATTACTCGGAGGACATAATTGGGTTGATACCGCAGCTATGGACATCATGAAAGCCTTGGTAGATTCGGCAGACCATTTGATTCAAACTCCAGGACGATTAGGAGATCTTACTGCATCCCATATGTCTGGATTTGAGACGCAAGTGAGAGAAAATTACTAGGAGGACATAATTGGGTTGATATCGCCGCTATGGACATCAAGGAAGCCTTGGTGGATTCGGCAGACCATTTGATTCAAACTCCAGGACGCTTTGGAGATCCTACTACATCTTATATGTCTGGATTTGAGACCCAAGTGAAAGACAAATAATCGGAGGGCATAATTGGGTTGATACCGCGGCTGAGGACATCATGGAAGCCTTGGTTGATTATGCAAACCATTTGATTCAAACTCCAGGACGATTTGGAGATCTTACCACATCTCATATGTCTGGATTTGAGACGCAAGTGAAAGGAAATTACTCGGAGGACATAATTGGGTTGATACCGCAGCTATGGACATCATGAAAGCCTTGGTAGATTCGGCAGACCATTTGATTCAAACTCCAGGACGATTTGGAGATCTTACTACATCCCATATGTCTGGATTTGAGACGCAAGTGAAAGAAAATTACTAGAAGGACATAATTGGGTTGATATCGCAGCTATGGATATCATGAAAGCCTTGGTAGATTCGGCAGACCATTTGATTCAAACTCCAGGACGATTTGGAGATCTTACTGCATCCCATATGTCTGGATTTGAGACGCAAGTGAGAGAAAATTACTAGGAGGACATAATTGGGTTGATATCGCAGCTATGGACATCATGGAAGCCTTGGTGGATTCGGCAGACCATTTGATTCAAACTCCAGGACGCTTTGGAGATCCTACTACATCTTATATGTCTGGATTTGAGACGCAAGTGAAGGAAAATTACTCGGAGGACATTATTGGGTTGATACCGCGGCTGAGGACATCATGGAAGCCTCGGTGGATTCGGCAGACCATTTAATTCAAACTCCAGGACGATTTGGACATCTTACTACATCTTATATGTCTGGATTTGAGACCCAAGTGAAAGACAAATAATCGGAGGACATAATTGGGTTG
This sequence comes from Armigeres subalbatus, assembly GCF_024139115.2. NCBI lineage: Eukaryota > Metazoa > Arthropoda > Insecta > Diptera > Culicidae > Armigeres > Armigeres subalbatus. The sequence goes on from NW_026943127.1 coordinate 39,202, forward strand.
ATACCGCGGCTGAGGACATCATGGAAGCCTTGGTTGATTAGGCAAACCATTTGATTCAAACTCCAGGACGATTTGGAGATCTTACCACATCTCATATGTCTGGATTTGAGACGCAAATGAAAGAAAATTACTCGGAGGACATAGTTGGGTTGATACCGTAGCTATCGACATCATGGAAGCCCTGGTGGATTCGGCAGACCATTTGGTTCAAACTCCAGGACGATTTTGAGATCTTAATACATCTCATATGTCTGGATTTGAGACGCAAGTGAAAGACAAATACTCGGAGAACATAATTGGGTTGATACCGCGGCTGGGGACGTCATGGAAGCCTCGGTTGATTCAGCAGACCATTTGATTCAAACTCCAGGATGATTTGGAGATCTTACTACATCTTATATGTCTGGATTTGAGACCCAAGTGAAAGACAAATGATAGGAGGACATAATTGAGTCGATACCGCGGCTGAGGACATCATGGAAGCCTCGGTTGATTCGGCAGACCATTTGATTCAAACTCCAGGACAATTTGGAGTTCTTATCACATCTCATATGTCTGGATTTAAGACGCAAGTGAAAGTAAAATACTCGGAGGACATAATTGGGTCATTGCCGGAGCTATGGACATCATGGAAGCCTTGGTTGATTCTTCGGACCATTTGATTCAAACTCCAGGAGGATTTGGAGATATTACTACATCTTATATGTCTGGATTTGAGACGCAAGTGAAAGACAAATACTCGGAGGACATAATTGGGTTGATACCGCGGCTGGGGACGTCATGGAAGCCTCGGTTGATTCAGCAGACCATTTGATTCAAACTCCAGGATGATTTGGAGATCTTACTACATCTTATATGTCTGGATTTGAGACCCAAGTGAAAGACAAATGATAGGAGGACATAATTGAGTCGATACCGCGGCTGAGGACATCATGGAAGCCTTGGTTGATTAGGCAAACCATTTGATTCAAACTCCAGGACGATTTGGAGATCTTACCACATCTCATATGTCTGGATTTGAGACCCAAATGAAAGAAAATTACTCGGAGGACATAGTTGGGTTGATACCGTAGCTATCGACATCATGGAAGCCCTGGTGGATTCGGCAGACCATTTGATTCAAACTCCAGGACGATTTTGAGATCTTAATACATCTCATATGTCTGGATTTGAGACGCAAGTGAAAGACAAATACTCGGAGAACATAATTGGGTTGATACCGCGGCTGGGGACGTCATGGAAGCCTCGGTTGATTCAGCAGACCATTTGATTCAAACTCCAGGATGATTTGGAGATCTTACTACATCTTATATGTCTGGATTTGAGACCCAAGTGAAAGACAAATGATAGGAGGACATAATTGAGTCGATACCGCGGCTGAGGACATCATGGAAGCCTCGGTTGATTCGGCAGACCATTTGATTCAAACTCCAGGACAATTTGGAGTTCTTATCACATTTCATATGTCTGGATTTAAGACGCAAGTGAAAGTAAAATACTCGGAGGACATAATTGGGTCATTGCCGGAGCTATGGACATCATGGAAGCCTTGGTTGATTCTTCGGACCATTTGATTCAAACTCCAGGAGGATTTGGAGATATTACTACATCTTATATGTCTGGATTTGAGACGCAAGTGAAAGACAAATACTCGGAGGACATAATTGGGTTGATACCGCGGCTGGGGACGTCATGGAAGCCTCGGTTGATTCAGCAGACCATTTGATTCAAACTCCAGGATGATTTGGAGATCTTACTACATCTTATATGTCTGGATTTGAGACCCAAGTGAAAGACAAATGATAGGAGGACATAATTGAGTCGATACCGCGGCTGAGGACATCATGGAAGCCTTGGTTGATTAGGCAAACCATTTGATTCAAACTCCAGGACGATTTGGAGATCTTACCACATCTCATATGTCTGGATTTGAGACCCAAATGAAAGAAAATTACTCGGAGGACATAGTTGGGTTGATACCGTAGCTATCGACATCATGGAAGCCCTGGTGGATTCGGCAGACCATTTGATTCAAACTCCAGGACGATTTTGAGATCTTAATACATCTCATATGTCTGGATTTGAGACGCAAGTGAAAGACAAATACTCGGAGAACATAATTGGGTTGATACCGCGGCTGGGGACGTCATGGAAGCCTCGGTTGATTCAGCAGACCATTTGATTCAAACTCCAGGATGATTTGGAGATCTTACTACATCTTATATGTCTGGATTTGAGACCCAAGTGAAAGACAAATGATAGGAGGACATAATTGAGTCGATACCGCGGCTGAGGACATCATGGAAGCCTCGGTTGATTCGGCAGACCATTTGATTCAAACTCCAGGACAATTTGGAGTTCGTATCACATCTCATATGTCTGGATTTGAGACGCAAGTGAAAGTAAAATACTCGGAGGACATAATTGGGTCATTGCCGGAGCTATGGACATCATGGAAGCCTTGGTTGATTCTTCGGACCATTTGATTCAAACTCCAGGAGGATTTGGAGATATTATTACATCTTATATGTCTGGATTTGAGACGCAAGTGAAAGACAAATACTCGGAGGACATAATTGGGTTGATACCGCGGCTGGGGACGTCATGGAAGCCTCGGTTGATTCAGCAGACCATTTGATTCAAATTCCAGGATGATTTGGAGATCTTACTACATCTTATATGTCTGGATTTGAGACCCAAGTGAAAGACAAATGATAGGAGGACATAATTGAGTCGATACCGCGGCTGAGGACATCATGGAAGCCTCGGTTGATTCGGCAGACCATTTGATTCAAACTCCAGGACAATTTGGAGTTCGTATCACATCTCATATGTCTGGATTTGAGACGCAAGTGAAAGTAAAATACTCGGAGGACATAATTGGGTCATTGCCGGAGCTATGGACATCATGGAAGCCTTGGTTGATTCTTCGGACCATTTGATTCAAACTCCAGGAGGATTTGGAGATATTACTACATCTTATATGTCTGGATTTGAGACCCATGCGAAAGACAAATACTCGGAGGACATAATTGGGTTGATACCGCGGCTGGGGACATCATGAAAGCCATGGTTGATTCGGCAGACCATTTTATTCAAACTCAAGGGCAATTTGGAGAACTTAGAACAACTCATATGCCTACATTTGAGACGCAAGTGAAAGATAAATACTCGGAGGACATATTTGGGATGAATCCACGGCTGAGGAGTCTAGGGAATTCTTGGATGACCAGGAAAGGCACGGCTGCTTAAGGCATATTTAGTTTGGTTTGATAGATCATACACACTTAAAATAGATTTCCCTGTTCGGTAATTGTTTTGACGAAAAACTACGGTAAACCAAAAAAATTACAGTCAGTTCGGTTAACAAGAATGATTTTACCGAATATCAGTAAAATTTTACCGAACAAATTGTAATTCCAAAATAATTTGACAGAGTTCGGTAGTTGAACTTACAGTTTGTTCTGTGAAATCGAATTATCGCCGTACATTGTAAAATAATTACCGAACAAAATGTAAAACAAGTTATGTATTACAAAACTACGGTAAAGCGATAAACTGTCAATGCCATTTTTGTTTGAAATTGTGTTGCTTCAAAACTGATGATAATATGGTGAATGGCGAAATAATAACAGGTATGTTTCGTTCTTGGACAATAAAGTAATTTACTAACGCATTCACCCTTTCAGCTTTCTGCGTCTTTTACTTTTCTCCAAAGCAGTACTTTTTGATACGTCTATATTCATCTAAATATCGATGATGGAGGATTGGCACAAGTTTTCACAATCTGAAAAAAGACACATCTCGCAATGAAACGGTAAAACAGACTCAAGAAATGCCATCGTTTTGGGGGAGAAAGCCGAGGTTTCCGGATTTTTCAGTTTGAAAAAAAAAGTGTCACATTTCCCTCGGTTATGCCTGATTCTTATATGATGTTTAAAAAAATAAAGAAAGAAATATCATGTTAAAAACTATGTATGTATTCTTGTGTTTGATTTGATTATTACTGAAAGCATTAAACACTAATATTTTCGATTAAAACGGGAAAAATCACCGAAACGTTCGGTATTTTTGGTTTTCGAATTACCGAACGGTACGGTAGTTTTTGACAGATCATCACAAAATTAAACTACCGAACGTTCTGTAATTTTTTAGTTTACCGAACTGATTACCGTACGTTCAGCTGTTGAAAGTTCGGTAAAAAATTACCGTATACTGTAAAATATTCTAAGTGTGATAGAGCATGAACCATTTAATAAAAGAGATAACAGCCCTTTGGTATAGCGGGTAGACCTCAAGACCTATAATCTAGGAAATTCTTGTATGACCTGGAACGGAATTTGGTTCAATATATCAAATTGGGCATAAACCATTTTTTACAATAGATAACAGCTCTTTCGCCACGCTTGTAGACCTTAGGTCCTCGGTTACGCGTGTAGACTCCAGGAAATTCTTGGATGACCTGGAACGGAACAATTGTTGAAGGCAAATGATGTGTATACAAAGCATCTACTTTGTTCTTTGGGTTTCTAAGAGTGCCTTCTTATAGGCTTACTTTTGGATGTCAATAATGTTTCAAATTCTTTTTACGTCACGTGCCGTAAAAAGGAGGCCGTAAAACGAAGTGACGTAAAAAAAACTGCCGTAAAAAGAGGGTTGAGTGTATTTCAAAGAAACTTTCGTTTAAGGTATTTCGGAACCCAAAACGAATCTAAGCCTCTGGCCAGAATCCGTGCTTTGGTTTATTCTGTATAAATACAATTCCTATAATCCTATGCAAATATTACGGTTGTTGTGGAATTCTTATAGACTATTGAGGTTACGATTTATAACTTGAATCAAATGATGTGATGAGATGAAATGCTATATACCTTGACATGAAAATACCCAGGATGGCAAAACTCCTCGAACTCGCTAGAGTGAAATGAAATCATAAATAATTAAGCTTGTTGCCTGATTAGGCTATCAAGGTTTAATATAGTAGAATTTCGTTATCTTACAAAACTGTTGAGATCTATAAAGAAATTTCTTTGTAAACCTTAAAAATCACTCAAATAAAGAATAAAAAAAAAAAATATAAAGAAATTTTGTGATTATCATCCTCAAAACGTATTTGAAAGTGATACAGCAGTCATTCGCGAATTCAGTTTTCTTTAGTTTAGACGCATTTTAGTAGAGTTTTCGCTGATTGGGGTGAAACCTAATTGAACAGCAGCCAATCTTAAAACAATGATGTCAAAATCGTTAAATACCCTTTGTAGGGATCGATACATGTTTTTAGTTTTTCTTTGTTTAATGTAGAAAGTAATTAACATTGGCGCAAAATGAAACCATTGAATAAAAGGGGTTTCCTCCACCCAATGCATTCTTTGAATCAAGTAGAATGTACATCGAGTTTGCCACCATGCGTTTTCCTGAAAACGAAGGTTCCGTGCAATACTGGCACATCATTAGCCGTGCGGTAAGACGCGCAAAGACAAAGCAAGACCATGCTGAGGGTGGCTTAATAAGAAAAGCTCTACAGAGCCGAGAATCAAAGAAATAATATTTACAATAATTTTTATTCAGAAGATGTTTCTGAAGGGTTTCTTTTTTTTACCAGTTCATTTATTTGGTAGGCTCAGTCGTGTGTGACACTTTGCGGAGCCGCAATTCTCAAGTATGATATTTTTACATGGTATATCATCTTATCTTAACAGTTAGTTGGGAGGGGACATAGACCATAATACTCGTGGCGACTCAAGGTTGAAAAACTTAATACAGGACGGACGGGGTAGGGATTTGGGTTTAGGTTATTTCAGCTGCTCATCCGGGCGTTTGACGTTGAACGTTGAAAACGATTTTGAAGGCGTCGTGCTCGATTTTGGTTCATCAGGGAGCATTTTCCGGATGGCCAGAGCTTCGGGGTACATGGTACAGAGAAACAGAATCGGACAAGAAAAAAAAACTGAGAAAGAGAAGAATATAGGCATTAAACTTTGATGTCAGCCAAGCAAAGGAAGGCATAGATGGCCTACATATATATCACATCGCGATCTCCCAAAACACCTCTTATATCCCGGAAGGGTTGTTCACCTCGGGCCACAAGGGTATCCAATAGTTGCTCTCTGGAGGCGTCATTTTCCGAGCAATACCAAACTACGTGATCGATGTCATCGTAACCGGCTCCGCACCTACATAGGTTGCTATCGACCAGGTTTATTCTGTAGAGATATGTGTTTAGTGAATACTGAATAGTGATTGGACATAAGCCTCGACATCGTGCGAATGAAGCCTCGACTTAAGTCCTCACCTCTGATTCACGCTCGCGCAGAAACTTTAGGAACTATGGAAAATAGCCACCGTCCAAGTTCATTTGTGTGACCAAATTATTTGCCAATTTTGAAGAGTACTCTGACGGACTAATGGGAAAAACTCGTTATTCGAGATTTGTCTATCATAAACTTCACCTTCCTGTGCGCCCACCTTTGCTAGCGAGTCCGCCTTCTCATTGCCATAGATTAGGCAATGGGATGGGACCCATACAAAGGTAATCTTGAATGATCTTTCGACCAAATCACGCATCTGCTCTCTTATAGTTGTAAGAAAGTAAGATGCGTGCTTAACAGGTTTCATCGACCGGAGTGCCTCGATAGAACTAAGACTATCCGAGAAGATGAAATAATGGTCTACGGGCTGATCGGAAATTATCCCCAAAGCGAAATTAATTGCTGCCAGCTCAGCAACATAAACCGAACACGGTTCTTGAAGTTTTCGGAAGGTGGATGAACTTACGTTGAAAACACCGAAGCCAGTGGATCCGTTAATGCGAGAACCATCAGTGAAATATCTGTTATTTCAATTGACATGTTCATATTTTTCAGAAAAAATGGAAGGGATAGATATTTGTCGAAGATGATCTGGTATTCCTTGAATAGCGTGTTTCATGGACAGATCGTATTCAATTGAGGAACTGTCGTTGACGAAGTGAACTCGAGGTGGATTATAACATGGAAGACAGAGATCTGTCGATATGTAGTTGAGATAGACTCGCAGGTATCTTGAACGATGAGCCAGTTCAAGCATATTATCGAAGTTTTCTAATACAAGTGTGTTACTTGTTCCACATTTGATCAGTATACTAAGTGAGAGCTCCCAGTAACGGTGCTTTAAAGGAGTGACTCCAGCAAGCACCTCCAGGCTCATGTTATGCGTTGAATGCATACAGCCAAGAGCAATACGCAAACAGCGATATTGAATTCGTTCCAATTTGATCAGGTGGCAATCAGCTGCTGAGAGGAAGCAGAAAGGGCCATACTCTAAAACAGAGAGAATAGTCGTTTTATATAGTTTGATGAGGTCTTCCGGGTGAGCGCCCCACCAAGTTCCACAGATAGAACGGAGAAAATTGATCCTTTTTCGGCATTTCTCTAACAAATAATCAATATGGGTTTTCCAGGTACACTTGGAATCAAACCAAACCCCAAGGTATTTAGAAGATAAAGATTGGTTTATGTCATCTTTCAACAGCTTTAGTTTCAGTTGAGCTGGGTACCGCTTCTTAGTAAACACTACCAATTGAGTTTTTGCGGAGAGAACTCGATCCCTAAATGTCTGGCCCAAACAGTCAGGTTATTTAGGGAATTTTGCAATGGTCTTTGCAGGACATTTGCACATGAACGTCTTAGGGAGATCACGGCATCATCTGCAAGTTGTCTAAGCGTGCATTGTCCTTCCAAACAATTGTCAATATCTTCAACATAGAAATTGTAAAGCAAGGGACTTAAACATGAACCTTGGGGAAGGCCCATGTAGCTATTTCTGGAAGTTGTCAGAGTGCCGAGAGTAAAGTTCATATGCTTTACTGACAACAAATTGTACAAGAAATTATTCAAAATAACGGGTAATCCACTACTGTGCAAATTTTCCGACAGTACTTCTATGGAAACAATCAAAAGCGCCCTTTATATCCAAGAAAACTGAAGCCAGTTGCTCGTTGTGCGCATAGGCCAGCTGTATATCTGAAGAGAGCAACGCTAGACAGTCATTTGTTCCTTTACCTTTTCGAAAACCGAAGCGAGTATTTGACAGTAATGCATTTTGCTCGACCCAATGGTCAATTCTTGAAAGGATCATTTTCTCCAATAATTTCCTCATGCACGATAGCATGGCGATCGGTCGGTATGAATTGTGAGAAGGGTTTCTTCGTGAAGTCTTCTTCGGTGGTGACCGGTCTATGGGTCCCGATTCGACCGTAAATGAGTGCTCCCGTCGTTGAATCGTTGATTGCAGTTGTCTTGTCTCCTGTTCCGCTTTCAATTTTTTAACGTGATCTGTGCGATCCGTGATCCTTCTCCACATCGATGTATACTCCCCTCACGCCGGTGAACATATGGTCTAGATCCAAGCCTGTTCAAGATGCACCTTCAGATTATTATCCAGTAATTCCGGCGGTAGGTCAAATACTCGAATGTACTGAATATTGAGACCGGCCAACGTCATGCTCACTTCCAGTGAGTTTTCACTGGAATACCGAAACTTCCTAGGTTCCTAGGTTCCTATACCGACAGCTAGTAGGTAGGTACCAAATACCAAAACAACTGTTAGCGACGAGAGCAGAAAAGCAACTTTACCATAGTTTAATAACAGAAAAAACCTTTAATTTTTTTTTTAATTGCTTAATATTTTTCAAACAAATGGTCCTACCAAAGATTTATAAGCTTTGTGAGTTCGAATAGTAAACTGTCTAGGAATCAATTAGATCATTTTATATCATTATTTACCTGTTATACAAGCTCATATTGAACATCAAATGTTGCAATTATCAACATAATTTTGTGACACAACTTGTTACTCACTACCCGTTGTCATGACGCTGGTTAGACCTTCTTGTGGTGTGCTACTTAATATGAGGTACCATGGTCACATTGCTAGCTTCTGGCTCATCCAACGAAAACCATCCTTAATATCCAACTCCGTGGTACATTCTAGTTGAGGATTTCGAAAATAAAACACTAGTTTGCAATCTACGCACAGAAAAAAATTATGAAAAGTAAACAGCGCGTAAAATTTGCCATGCGGAAAATTACACTATCCTTCGCTGAAATGGCCCTCTTCCTAACAAGATTGCTTACAAGTTGCATGCAATATAGACGATTCACATCAAATATAGTATACATTTAGGCTATATTCGTTATGGAGTTACGCTAATAATGACGTTCCATTTATGTGCATTATTTTTAGCGTAAATTTCAGTGGATTTTTCTATCTGTGCGAATTATACCGTAATAATCCTAATGTAACTTGTAACTCTATATCCGATTCAAAACTTCATACAAAAGTCACTATTTGGTCACTTTTTCGTCATCGTTGGTCACTAAAGTCACTATTTTGAACGACATCCATCGCTACCAGCCCTGAAACTTAAACATATTGAACCAACATTGACATTATGATATTTTGATAGTGTAAGTTTGCTTTAGATAGTTTCAGAGTACAATAAGCCTACCAGAATTTCCATATGTAATAACGTAATTGGAGTTTGTGATATAAATTGTTATTACAGTCGACTCTCTACATCTCGATGTTCTATATCTCGATATCTCTCCCTATGTCGATGGTTTTCTCGCTCTCTTCGATTTACATACATTTCGGCTTTCTACATCTCGATAACCTTCCTATCTCTCTATCTCGATGTCTTCTGGTCATATTTTCTTCAGGATTCTCTCTCCCTATGTCGATATATTCAAATTTCTAGGCTACTAGACAATCGTTGGACAATAAAAAAACACATCAAAAACAAGAGACGATATTTGTTCTGTTGTCGTTTTTCATAGCAACGAGCTTTTTTTTCGATCTGGTACCCAATTCAATTTGGGCTGCAAAATGGTGGGTTGACATCAAGGAAGGAGCGCCCAACAGAGCTCTGGTCCCCACAAGTCCCTATCTCACGCTTCCACAGGTCGTCCGATGACAAAAGACCGCCAGCTAAGGGTTGTGTACTTAGCTGGTAGTGCAGCCTGGGCACTGTTGTCCTTCTGACATCAGCTAGAGTGAGAAGGTACGCCTCGAGCGTCTGTTCACCAGGAGGTGAGGCTCAAACAGCGTCTGCCTGGTACCCAGCGGCTGATTAACGAAATGCTGTATCGCGTCAGCTATACCTAAGGTGGCAGTCCCATCATCGCGATGTAGGTAACGCGACCCCGGTAAGGTAGCTTACTGAAGCCTCTTAAATACCACGAAAAATGGAGATAGAAGAAAAAGAGAACGTTATTTTTGGCAACCGACCCGGCAACGAAATAAGGACTATGATTGGAAACTCGGTACCTGGAATGTCAGGACCCTAAATGAACCTGGACGAGTGAGCCTTTTGGCTCGTGAACTGCAGAAGGTTGGAGTGAACGTGGCTGCTATTCAAGAAGTCCGATGGCCTAGATCCGGAGAACGTGAATTCCGAGCCGTGGACCCCACGACCAATACTGCATTCAAGTATAACATCTATCACAGCGGCGGTGAAAAAGCAGAGCATGGAGTTGGTTTCGTAGTGATGGGCAAGCAGATGAAGCGAGTGATGCGGTGGAAACCCATTAGCGAACGAATCTGTGTGTTGAGGATACAGGGCAAATTCTTCAATTACAGCCTAATCAACGTTTACGCACCGACAAACGATAAATCCGACGACGTGAAGGACACGTTTTATGAATGTCTTGATAAAGCCTATGGAGAGTGCCCAAAGCATGACGTGAAAATTGTTATCGGAGACGCTAACGCTCAGGTCGGTAGAGAGGACTTTTCCGTCCCATAATCGGTAGGGAGAGCCTTCACTCCGCTACCAATGACAACGGCCTACGGCTAGTAAATTTTGCTGCTGCCAGAGGGATGGCCATCAGTAGCACCTACTTTGCACGAAAGAACATCCGAAAGCACACCTGGAGACACCCAAATGGTGAAACTTGCAACCAGATAGACCATGTTCTGGTGGATGGGCGCCATTTCTCGGATGTTATCGATGTGCGGACATTCAGAGGTCCGAACATTGACTCTGATCACTACCTCGTTGTCAGTCAGCGATTGTCGGCGGAAGGAGTATCGGCTGAGTACCGCCAGAAGCTCGGCGAACAGATAAGTGCAACGAACGTTAGCGACAACATCAACGATCTATGGGAGTCAACAAATGGAGCGGTGAGCACAACAGCACGAGAAGTGGTAGGCACTGCACAGAGGCGACCCAGGACTGGTTGGTTCGATGTGGAGTGTCAGAGAGTGACAGACGAGAAGAACGTTGCCAGAAGCCGGATGTTGGTGTCAGGTACCCGATTGAATAGAGATCGGTACAAGGAAGCAAGAGCAGCCGAAAAACGAACCCACCGCAGGAAGAAAAAAGAGTACGAAGAACAAGTTATTAGTGAGGCGCAGGAAAAAATGGAGCAGAACGATATGCGGAGGTTTTATGAGTCTGTCAATGGCGTGCGGAGAAAGACAGCGCCATCTCCCGTCATGTGCAACGACCAACAAGGGAATTTGCTGACAGATAAAACTGAAGTGGCTGCCAGGTGGAAGCAACACTTCGAGACTTTGTTGAATGGAGGAAGTGACGGTGCATCGGTGAACAGAATAAATATTAACGACGATGGACAAGCTGTGGAGTCACCTACACTAGATGAGGTTAAAAAAGCTGTCAAACAGCTGAAAAACAATAAGGCTGCGGGGAAGGACCAGCTCCCGGCTGAACTTCTCAAACATGGCAGTGAGCAGCTTTATGAAGTTCTGCACCATATTATGTCGAAAATATGGGAAGACGAGGAAATGCCTGCTAGCTGGTTGGACGGCCTCATTTGCCCTCTCTTTAAGAAAGGGCACAGACTGGAGTGCGCCAATTACCGAGGAATAACCCTCCTTAATTCGGCGTACAAAATTATGTCCCGTGTCCTGTTCAACAGATTGAGACCGCTTGAAGAGTCCTTCGTCGGCGAATACCAAGCAGGTTTTCGTGAGGGCCGATCAACGACGGATCAAATGTTTACCCTGAGACAAATCCTTGATAAATTCCGGGAGTACAACTTGCAGACACATCATCTGTTTATTGATTTCAAGGCGGCGTACGATTCAGTGAAACGGAATGAATTATGGCAAATTATGCTTGAACATGGTTTTCCGGCGAAACTGATACGGCTGATTCGTATAACGTTGGACGGATCGAAATCAAGTGTAAGGGTTGCGGATGAAATATCGACGTCATTTGTTACCTTGGATGGAATCGCATATGCTCCTGGGATTTGCGGACGATATTGATATTATCGGAATTGATCGCCGTGCCGTGGAAGAGGCTTTTGCGCCTTTTAAGAGGGAGACAGCGAGGATTGGACTCACGATTAATACCAGCAAAACGAAGTACATGGTCGCTGGCAATCAACGTGGGTTCATTAGTGGTGGTGGTAGCGAAATAGTGCTTGATGGTGAAAAATTTGAAGTGGTAGAAGAATTTGTGTATCTTGGAACATTAGTGACGTGCGATAATGATGTTACCCGCGAGGTGAAAAGGCGTATTGCAGCTGCAAATAGGGCTTATTACGGACTTCGTAACCAGCTTAAGTCCCGTAGTCTGCAAACGAAAACAAAACTCGCGCTGTATACTACTCTGATTCTTCCGGTGGCTTTATACGGCCACGAGACATGGACGTTAAAGGAGGCTGATCGGAGAGCTCTCGGAGTGTTTGAGCGTAAGGTGCTGCGGACAATACTCGGCGGTAAACAGGAGAACGGTATCTGGCGGCGTCGCATAAATCATGAATTGTACCAGGTGTATAAAGGGCTGGATATTATTGAACTTATACAACACGGCAGACTACGGTGGGCTGGTCACGTTGTTCGTATGCCGGAAGAACGTCAAGCGAAGATAATATTTAGTAGAGAACCCGGAAGAGGCCGCAGGCTTCGTGGAAGGCCGCGTACACGATGGCTTTTTGCAGTTGAAGAGGACCTGAGGGCGCTCAATGTCCAGGGCGACTGGAAGCGATTGGCCCAGGATCGAGTCCAGTGGAGAAGGATACTCCATTCGGCGTAGGTTCATCGAAGAGCTGTAGCCCATCAAGTATCAAGTAAGTACCCAATTCAATTTTCCTTGGATTCCTCGATCTCTTATCTCAATGATCCTTTCAATATCGAGATGTGGAGAGGCGACTGACTGTGGTAACACACATTGTTATTAGTATGAATAACATGATTTATTAACAAAAAACATATCACATTGTCACTTTTAAAGATAAAACTGGGAAATCCTTTAATACGGCCTATATCCGTACCCTCCATATCCACCGTATCCATTGTAGTATCCGCCTCCATATTTGCCTGGATATCCTGCAAAAAAATGGAAATAGAACAATTAATAATAAATTCTTGGCAGTTTTTCTAATAATAATGACATACTGACTGGTGGTATTCGTACCATGGTACAATAATCATGAAATGGGTATCACACTAATTATTTTCTTCATCAAAGATAGACTTGTAATTATTTTTTTGTCACCTTGTAGCATGGTATGAATAACACAGGTCTGTCCTTACTATAAGACTACGTGTTTGTACAGTTGATTTAAAGGTATAAGATTGCTAGTGTCGCTCCTATTCGCGTGACCAACATCTAGTTTACTTCGGCCTAGCAGCCAAAGTACTGGTGCTTGCTGCCTTACGCTTCGTACTACGTTTAAGTGTAGTTATGTTTGAAATGGGTAATCCTACTTAATGGATTTATCTGACAATACATGAGTTAACTCATTGAAAATAACATTTCTGCTAATATTACAGAATTAATTCGTATATGTTATATACTAGCTGACCAGTCGAACTTCATCTCGCCCAAAATGTTTAGTTAGCACAAACATTTATTTTATATTCACATTTTAAGTTTTAAAGTTTGCTCTGCAAGTCGATTTCATTTGGCTGATCAAACACCAAACTTTTTTTTTTCACATGCCGAATTAGGCTTAATTCGCTTGATTAGTTAAGTTATGAAGAAATTAGTGTTTCAATTGTAAGGGAACCCCCTCCCCCCTTCTATAGCAGGGAGGGGTCTCAAACAATCTTAAGACCCTTCCCCGGCCCCAAAAACCCTTGCATTGAAATTTTCCCGCTGATCGGTTCAGTAGTTTCCGAGTCTATATGGGTCAGATAGACAGAAATTCATTTTTATGTATATTAGATAGAAGAAGAAGATTTCTCTGCGCGCAGGATTCAAAGATTTACATTGTTGTCATTATTAGAAAATTAGGATTATTAGAGAATTCAAGTTCTTAATATATCATGAATTAAAATTTATATTCTGAATTAAACTTAACAAACACATTTATTTTAACAACATTGTCACAGTAGCTAGGAAGCCTCAACTGATTACTAAAATATCCTTCGACGGCATAAAAAACCCACATGCTATTGGAACATTCTAGCAATAAATCATTTCATGTTACAATTATATGGATTCTCCTTCATCGGGCATCATATGTTGTCTATAATTGTAGTCTATATATATTGAAAGCACCTTTTAGGATATGCACAATTTGATAGATGAAGCCTAACCAAAGTTTGCTATACAAATAATCTCCTTAACCAAATTTATGTACAATAATACCAAACCTATTAAAGCTATGATTTCATCTTATTACATTCCACTTTGATATCAATTATTAAACTTACCATAACCATAGCCGCCATATGGGCTGTAACCTGGAAAAAGAAGTTTTTGTAAAGTAATTAGATTAAGTAGATTCATTTTTCTAAATTTATAACTTTATACTAATATATTTTAAAAAAGCTTCTAACCGATCCTTAAACTTCCAGGGCAATGCTTGCGGTTGTTATTTTCTTATCAAGATTACCCATAGTTGACCCGGCAAACGTTTGTAGATTAAGCAGATGAGAATGCGCGTTCTGAACTATCCATGCAAAATTCTCATACCTACGAATCTTATTTTTATACGATTTTATCAATTTCAATCGCGATTTTTACATAAAAAATACTAAAGGTTAAACAAATCAGTACAATAGTCCGCAGCCATAATAAGGCAATCATAAGGGCTAGAAACGGTCACTAAATAGATGAAAATTTGACTTTTCTTGAAAAAAATAGTTGTCTTTAAAAGTTGGTAAACCATACAGTCAAGAACACACTGATTAAACTAGTTGCGATACTGTAGATATCGATTTCATTCAAACAAGCACCTACAATTTTTTTGTCCCACAAAACTTATCTGGTCACTTTACACTTATGGGTCCTGTACACTCCAAATGGTGCTAGATCCGACTTGAAAGATATCCATTAGAGTGATTCAAATTTTGACTTTTTTGCCCCGGATGCTCAAATGATTGCATTTGCCATTTTAATAATTTTCCTTGATTTTAAGCTAATTTGGATGTACCGTTTCCCAACGCTTCCCTTTAGCTCTAAACATATTGGAGTACATCGGCAACATAGGAAATTTTACTAGGAAACAGGGAAATACTGAATCGTGGGAAATTCAATTTAACACGTAAAAGAATAACATCAATATCAATAATGAGCATTTTTGTTTTCTGTATATTACTTTGCTTTCAAACGAAAAATCGCTTCTTCTTCTTCTTCTTATTGGCATTACATCCCCACACTGGGACAGAACCGCCTCGCAACTTAGTGTTCATTAAGCACTTCCACAGTTATTAACTGCGAGGTTTCTAAGCCAAGTTACCATTTTTGCATTCGTATATCATGAGGCTAACACGATGATACTTTTATGCCCAGGGAAGTCGAGACAATTTCCAATCCGAAAATTGCTTAGACCGGCACCGGGAATCGAACCCAGCCACCCTCAGCATGGTCTTGCTTTGTAGCCGCGCATCTTACCGCACGGCTAAGGAGGGCCCCTGAAAATCGCTTCGCAACAACAATTGCCTTTCAGCTTCGTTCAGATTTGTTGATTATATTTAAATAGTTCATGGGCCAACGGTGACGGAACGGTGTTTCACACAAGGGTCAGTTTTCACAACAATTTCCATACAAACTTTAAATGACGTGTGCACATTCAAATAACATTGCTACAAATTTTGGATTATTAAAATGGGAAATGCAATCTTTAAGCATCTGGGGCAACAAAGTCAAAATTTGAATCACTCTAATATCTATTCTGGGCGATGTTCAGGCCATGTCAGGCCATTTGGCCGTACTCCTTTGGCTGAACAAGTCGTTTGGCCGAATAGTTAAAAACTACCTCAGATTACAAGTAGTGAAGAGTGAGAAATGAGTAATGAGTAGTGAGAAATGTGAAATGAGAAGTGAAAGTGAGTAGAGAAAGGCGAGAATCGAGAAGTGATAAGTGAGATGTGGATTCTGGAGTTAGGAGCTAGAAATGAAAAGTGAGCGAAAAAGTGATAAGCGAAAAAAGAAAAATGAAAAGTGAGAAATGGGAAGTTAGGAGTGAGAACTGGGAAATGGGAACTGATCAGTAAGAACTGATAATTGAGAGCTGAGAACTAACAACTGAGAAATGAGAAATAAGAAGTTAGAACCGAGAAGCGGAAGATGAGAATTGCGAAGTAAGAATCGGGAACTTTCTTTTTATCTCTTTCCTCTTACTTCTTCTCTCTTCCGTCCTCATTTTTTCTTTCTTTTTCTTCCTTATTATTTTTTTCCTTTCCTTCTTTGATCTTTCTTTCTCTCCTCATTCTTTCTTCCTTCTTTCTACTTCCTTTTTCCTACTTCTTTCTTCCTTATTTTCTTACTATTTGTTACTTTCTTTCTTCTTCCATCTTTTTCATCCTTCTGCGTTCTTTTTTCTTCCATACTTCTTATTCCGTACTCATTCTTCCTACTTCTTTCTTCCTTACTCTTTCTTTTTATTCCTTTTTTGTCATTGTTCCTTCTACTTTCTTGCTTCTTCCTTCATCTTTCTTCCTCTTTCCTTCTTTCTTAATTTTCTGATTCTTCTTACTGCTTTCTTCGTCTTTTTTCTTCTAACATATTCCTTCTTTCTTCTTCCTTCCCTTCTAAATATTGACCCAACGAATATTTTCCCCAATATCCAACTCCGTGGTACTTATGAGGGTGTTATGCTGAGTCGGGGCATCACATTATGTAAGTACTACATCAACATTTCCTTCCCCTCCCAAGTTACGGTAAAGATTGCAAGATTGCCATGGCCAGGAGTAGTAATCCTCGTGCTTTTGTGATTTTTGTCCTAGGTTGAAATCAAGGGCCACACCCACCTTGATTTCTGATAGCAATTTGGACAGAGATTTCAAAAGAAAAACATGAGTATCACTATTGTCCAATCTACGAAGTACACCGTAACTATGCTATGCTATAAGAAAGGCAAAAAAACGGAGAAGAAGATTTAGCTCGTAGCTTAGATAATAATTCAAATCAAGATTTTTATCATGATTTTCCACGGCCTTCAAAGCCAAATACGCTAAAATTGTTTTTTTCAAGCTTTCTATCTAGTGCTGGTGGGACCATCGGCATTGTTTTTTTTTAATTAATGATATAGCCTATTCAGATTACGAGCATTTTAAAATCAAACTAAATTATCATATTTTTTTCCCTCCAGTGCACTAAAAACTTGCAAATCTATTAACTATTATCTTTCCTTACCTCCATATCCACCATAGTTTCCATATCCGCCATACCCACCGTATCCGCCATATCCGCCATTATAGCCACCATACCCTAAAACGAAAACAGAAATTTTGCAACAAAACATTCGATTATTGAATTATTATTGATTATTAGATCTACAAATATAAACATTTCTAAATATGCAATACTCATATTGTTTGGTCTCCGAGTAGAGCATGCGAGGGATTTGTAAGTGATTCGCATAATCGCATAATATATGCTTTTATTACTTACAGAGATTATAGCCATATCCTGGTTGGAGATTTCGTTTTTTCTATTAATTTGTTAATTTAATTTTGAATAATTATGCAAATTTGCCGGATTGTTGTGTAAAAGCTATCAGATGTCTTTTGTTATTTTTATCTGTTATTTGCTATACAGTAGGTTTGAATTATTGCATATGTTCATGGTTATCATTAACATTCACACCAAACCATCGATTTCATTCAAATAGTCCATTATCAATTCAGTGATCAATCGTTTTGAAATTAGACATACAAAAACGAAGAGATATTTATAGACTAACATTTGAAAAAGGATTTCTTATTTCCAGTGCTTTTTCTATGTATAAAGCTATTTTTATAGATAGTGAGCGAAGATAAATCCTCTGTCTTCAAACGATCTGTCATAAGTGTCTTCAAACGAGCATGACGTCACGATTTCAATGAAAATATTAAAGCCCCAAACGCAATACTAGCGGAACGGCGACGGAAACGGCAAATTTGATAGAAAGTATATGGGCCAACTGTCAAATCTTTCCGTTCAGCTGTATTGCATGGGTGGCTTAAGGGGTGCGATGTCATTTGCGCCTGGTACACGGTCAAAAAACAAACCCAACCATGCTTTCACTCATCTATAGATTCTTCTATCCATAGTTTAGATTTGATCACTTCGTCGAGCTAAGTAATAGAGGTAATCGAGGTAATAAATAAATAAATCACGGAAAAAAATTGTCGCTGCGTTCTTTTTGTTCTCGTTCTCAAACATGTTGAGTACACAACTGTCAAAACGTACTTTTTTATTCGTTGGCATTTAGCGCCATCTTCGCCAGCGAAAGATGTTTCGCCAGTGACTACAGCGACATTCTTCCTCTATGGTTTATTACCTCTATTAGCTAAGTCGATTGGTGTATATCTCCATATAGATCTCCGATCCTTGTTTCTGAACTTTGGCTGTGGGGTGTTCCTATACCTTTTACGTACCCTAAGTCTACGAGAAGACAAACATATTTCACTACACAATTATTGTGTGATCATTAAATTATATTTCCGTTTTTTACAACACTTATGGCCCTAGAGAGCCTCATAATGATGCCAAAGAAAATGGTCATTTTGAGTTTCAAAAATTGCATATCAACAAAATTTGATTTTTTTAGATTTTTTTTTCGCTTCACGTGACTGTTGTTCCCGAAAAAATACGCCGTGAACTCGTTAGTTCACGAATTTATGAACGCTTTTTTTTTGCGTGTTGGGTTCAGCAGCTGTCGAAATTCGATGGTTAATTTTACACTTATTTGCACTCTAATAAGCAGTAGGGGAAGGGGGGGCAATATGCCCTAGCTAAGCAAACACTGCTCTATTGTCTTATTTGTGATGCTATTCATGGGTGTTTTTACATTATGCATCAGTTGAACAAGATAGCTAGTTGATGCCATTCAAAAATTGTCAAAAATCTCAATCATATTGATAATATTCACATTTCAAAAAAGTGGTGATATTCTATTGCCGGAAAACTCATGAGGCAAAACGCCTTTTAGCTGGCAGCTCCTAGGGAACAAAGTACCAAGCGTCGGCGAAACAGCATTCTAGTATGGATAGCCCATGGAGACGCAAGTACTTTGTAGGTTATTGCCACTAGGGCGTTTTGCCTCGCCAAAATGTTAGATGTTTCTTCAAAATGTGAAAATTTTCGGGTTTTCCGACCTTCCCATGCACTATTTTGAAACTTTCTTCGCCTATCCTACATAATTTTAGATCTAGTTTTGTTACGGGCATCTTAATGACGGGAAATATGAGGGAAACCACAAAAGGCGTTTTGCATCGGGGGGGCGTTTTGGGGCCTCTTCCCCTACACTGTGCAAAAAAAATCTGCTCTTTGATTTTATTCCATCCAAACGATTTTATAATCTTAGCTAAGTAAGTGCAACTAATAGAAGGATATTTGAATTTTTTAAATGTCATGCCAAACTGTCAAAAAAATGCACGCTAGAGCCACAGAAGCGCGTGCGCTGAAAATACACTCCAGCGCTCCAGGAGCTTAATCGATTGTAAATAGGGTAAGGGAAGTATTTTGGACCACCAGTTCGACGGCTCATATTTTGGACCACTGAGTGAAAATTCCTCTTGATGGTCCAAAATATGAGCCCCCGTAAAAAATCCAAAATGGTCCAAAATCCATCCTTTACCCTACTAGGAGTAAAATCAAAGAGCAGATTTTTTTGCACAGAGTGTTGGACAACACTGCTAATAAGTATCGAACTCTATTAGAACAATTGTTATAGTGTTTCGGCTTTGAGTACTCTAAAAAAATTCAGGTATAATTATTACGTTTTGATTAGTGAGGACGTAACAGTAGGAAAAAGGAAAAATGAGCTGGAAACTTCAGTTTGCGAATTCTATTCATGTAGGGGAGCGTTATTAATGTGTTTCATTTTTATGCACTATCTCCGAAGGAAGTGTAAATATTGAGAGCGCATACTCCAACGATCTTTTATTACTTACCTCCACCTCCATATCCCCCGTATCCTCCGTATCCGCCATATCCACCATATCCGCCTCCCGCACCGCCTAGCAGGCCATATCCTAATGCGGAGGCCATCGAGATTACGGTTGCAAGTACCACAATTATTATCTACATGAATGAAACAAATAGAAAAAAGTCTTTATCTAGCTCAATTTGATAAATATGAAACTCATTGGCGTAACTACCTCCGATGCCCAGGGGGGGCTATAGCCCCTTTATATTTTTTCTCGAAATTGACCCTCTTTTTGAAAATTCTCGAACATTTTAACATCTCATCAAGTTATCAGCGGTAATGTGACAAATGCCAACCACCTTAGGCAATTGCGGATCCATCACACTCATTCATATTATTCTCATTTCTCAAGTGTGAGCAACAACTCACAGTCTATGTTCAATTGCGCTCGACTAGCGTCAGGCAGTGGATATATTTGCATACTTCATAAATATTCTATCTATCTCAAATGAAAAAAAAAATAGTGCAACTTTCCATGGATTCCGCCAGAATCTTCCAAGAATTCTGATGAGAATCCTTTAGTGATCCTCACTGGAATGTTACAGGGACTCCAACGGGAATCTCTAGATATTTCGACGAGAATACCGATGAGAGCCTCCAGGGATCATGAAGGGAATCCACCAGAGATTTCGGAAGGAATGTTTCAGGAATTCCAACGGAAAAATTTCAAGGATTCCGACGAGAATGTACCTTCACCCTCCAGGAATTTGGCGGGAATATTTCAGTAATTTGAAGGGGAATATTCCAGGGATTTCGTCGAAAACCCTCCAGGAATTCCAATATGATGGTTCCAGGTATTTCATGAGCAATGTTCCAGGGATGAAGACGCATATCGTCAAAGGATTCCGAAGCAATCCGTCGAAGGACTTCGAAGCAAATCGTCGAGCGACTCCAAATTAATCCTTCAGTTATTTCGAAAAGAATCCTCCAAGGATGTTGAAGCAAATCGTTGAAGGATTCCGATGCATATCATCAAAGGATTTCGAAGCAAATCGTCGAATAGTTCCAAAAAAATTTCGTTAAGGGACTCTGAACAAAATCTATGAGAAATTCTGAAGCAAACCGTCGATGTATTCCGAAACGAAACGTCGAATGATTCTGAAGCAATCCTTCGCGGGATTCCGAAGCTAATCGTCAGCCGGATTCCTTATCGTCTAGAGATCCCAACGCAGCTCATTTGCAAAACGTCGAGAGACTCCGAATTAAATCTTCAAAGGATTACGAAGCAAATCGCCGAAGGATTCTGATTTGTCAAGGAATTCCTAAACCAATCTTAAAACGAATCTGGAGATATTCCGGAGCAAATCAACGAGAGATTCTAAAGCAAATCCTCTATGGATTTTAAAGGGTATTTTTCACAGATTCCCAAGGGTATTGCTGATAGGTTGCTGATGGGAATCTTTCTCAGAATTCAGAAACAAGCTTATTTTTCTTCCACTCATTTCATTAAGTATGATAGAGTGAATATGAGAGTTAACTCTTTAGTCTTCAAACTTTTTCGGTAATTCATTATGCTGTATGTTGTAAACTGATATCACTGCTAACTAACTTATCAAATCCTAGGGGGGCTAATTTTTTTCTAGGGAGGGCTAAGACCCCCACCCCTAGCCCCCCCTTATTTACGCCAATGGGAAAACTTTTGAATTTTTGAATAAATAACCTATTTTAAGATTTTTAAAAATATTTCTATGTTTCTTATTCAGAGTCGAAAACAATGGGAATTCCTTATAAAACCGATCTCTCAGATTTCAACTATATTTATTAGAGTCATTCTTCACATTTTAATAAGAGCCTTGAATTGTTCTTAATTCAGCCATTAACGCACAGAGATCCAAACTGGACGCCCGACCAAAATCGAAATAAACTATGTATCACCGAGGCTTCATAGCTACATATCAGGTGGTGAATGAAATTGCGAAAGACATACAACGCCACAATGAAGAAAAAAATTGTCCATAACGCGAATAAATTCAATATCTCGGTTCGGTGTGGGCGGTTTGCGCTGAATTCGTAAAACTTTCTGGGGAATAATGCAAAGGTGGTTAAGTTCACTGCACGTAGCTGCAAGACTGCGTTTTACCCTAATGCACCTTATTTGTTATGTTTTTCGGAAAACCTTGGCCTTCTGGGCAAAACTTAGAATATAATAGAATGTGGGGCAAAATGAGCAATATGTTAGCTTCTTTAGTCAAAACCTTCCAAATATCATGTATCAAAAATTTAAATTTTTCTTTCCGTTCCATCCATTATTTATGTAAGAGAAGCGAAAGACTAACAGAGAGAAATTTTCCGCTAATTAAAAAAAGAGTTCTAGATCTAAAATGACAGAAAAGTGATTGATAATGCCTAAGGGCCCTCCTTAGCCGTGCGGTAAGACGCGCGGCTACAAAGCAAGAGCATGCTGAGGGTAGCTGGTTTCGATTCCCGGTGCCGGTCTAGGCAATTTTCGGATTGGAAATTGTCTCGACTTCCCTGGGCTTAAAAGTATCCATCGTGCTAGCCTCATGATATACGAATGCAAAAATGGTAACCTGGCTTAGAAACCTCGCAGTTAACACGTACGTCCCCAACCCCCATTTTACGACAAAACTCAAAATTCAAAACCATGCAGCTCAGCCAATTTCTAACGGATTTTCAAGCAATCTTCTGGAATCGATCACAAAATTCCTATAGTTTTAGGAACCGAGGTCAATTTTTGTGCAATGGCCATGGTTCCGGAGATATTCCGGGGAGTACTGGGGTTACCTCCCTCCCGGAAAAAATGGTCACTGGCAGATCGGCTTCGAAATCCATCGTGCGACATGTCAAACTTCATGATTTTGCAAAACAAGTACAATGGAGTAAATTTCGGCGATTTTCGATCGAATTGGCCACCCTCCGGGTACTTCCAGGGCCTGGTTCCCTTGGGGAAGTGGGCAATATTCGTCCAATCTTGGAACCCATCTTGCGACATGTCAAACTTCGTGATTTTGCAAAACAAGTACACTGGAGTACATTTCGGAGATTTTCGATCGAATTAGCTACCCTCCGGGTGCTTCCAGGGCCTGGTTCCCTTGGGGAAGTGGCCAATTTTCGTTCAATCTTGGAATCCATCTTGCGACATGTCAAACTTCATGATTTTGCAAAACAAGTACACTGGAGTACACTTCGGCGACTTTCGATCGAATTGGCCACCCTCCGGGTGCTTCCAGGGCCTGGTTCCCTTGGGGAAGTGGCCAATATCCGTTCAATCTTGGAGCTGATCTTGCGACATGTCAAACTTCATGATTTTGCAAAACAAGTACACTGGAGTAAATTTCGGCGATTTTCGATCGAATTGGCCACCCTCCGGGTACTTCCAGGGCCTGATTCCCTTGAGGAAGTGGCCAATATCCGTTCAATCTTGAAACCCATCTTGCGGCATATCAAACTTCATGATTTTGCAAAACAAGCACACTGGAGTACATTTCGGCGATTTTCGATCGAATTGGCCACCCTCCGGGTACTTCCAGGGCCTGGTTCCCTTGCGGATGTGGCCAATATCCGTTCAATCTTGGAACTGATCTTGCGACATGTCATACTTCATGATTTTGCAAAACAAGTACAATGAAGTAAATTTCGGCGATTTTCGATCGAATTGGCCACCCTCCGGGTACTTCCAGGGCCTGGTTCCCTTGAGGAAGTGGCCAATTTTCGTTCAATCTTGGAATCCATTCTGCGACATGTCAAACTTCATGATTTTGCAAAACAAGTACACTGGAGTACATTTCGGCGATTTTCGATCGAATTAGCTACCCTCCGGGTGCTTCCAGGGCCTGGTTCCCTTGGGGAAGTGGCCAATTTTCGTTCAATCTTGGAATCCATCTTGCGACATGTCAAACTTCATGATTTTGCAAAACAAGTACACTGGAGTACATTTCGGCGATTTTCGATTGAATTGGCCACTCTTTGGGTAGTTCCAGGGCCTGGTTCTCTTGGGGAAGTGGCCAATATTTGTCCAAGCTTGGAACCCATCTTGCGACATGTCAAACTTCATGATTTTGCAAAACAAGTAAACTGGAATCCATTTCGGTAGTTTTCGATCGGATTGGCCACCTTCCGGGTACTTCCATCCGCTGATTGATATTTTACCGGAGTTGGCCTGATAGATCATTTGCAGCCAGTGGCGGCGGCGTGGTTCGGCGTGAACCAGTTTCAAGCGCCAAAATTTCTTCAGAAGTATCTCCAGGAATTCTTCCAGAAGTTCCTCTACGAGTTTTTTTCAAAAGATCGTCAAGAAATTCCTTTGGACATTCCTCCAGATATTTCTCCATAAGTGCCTCTGGGAAATTCTTCCAGATACTCCTCCCGGATTTCGTCTGGAAGTTCCTTTAGGAAGCTTTTCCAAGAATTCCTCCAGGAATTCCTCTGTAAGTTCCTCCAGGAATTCCTCCGTAAGTTCCTCCAGGAATTCCTCCGGAAGTTCCTCCAGGAATTCCTCCGGAAGTTCCTCCAGGAATTCCTCCGGAAGTTCCTCCAGGAATTCCTCCGGAAGTTCCTCCAGGAATTCCTCCGGAAGTTCCTCCAGGAATTCCTCCGGAAGTTCCTCCAGGAATTCCTCCGGAAGTTCCTCCAGGAATTCCTCTGGAAATTCCTCCAGGAATTCCTCCGGAAGTTCCTCCAGGAATTCCTCCGGAAGTTTCTCCAGGAATTCCTCCGAAAGTTACTCCAGGAATTCCTCCGGAAGTTCCTCCAGGATTCCTCCGGAAGTTCCTCCAGGATTCCTCCGGAAGTTCCTCCAGGAATTCCTCCGGAAGTTCCTCCAGGAATTCCTCCGGAAGTTCCTCCAGGAATTCCTCCGGAAGTTCCTCCAGGAATTCCTCCGGAAGTTCCTCCAGGAATTCCTCCGGAAGTTCCTCCAGGAATTCATCCGGAAGTTCCTCCAGGAATTCCTCCGAAGTTCCTCCAGGAATTCCTCCGGAAGTTCCTCCAGGAATTCCTCCGGAAGTTCCTCAGGAATTCCTCCGGAAGTTCCTCCAGGAATTCCTCCGGAAGTTCCTCCAGGAACTCCTCCGGAAGTTCCTCCAGGAATTCCTCCGGAAGTTCCTCCAGGAATTCCTCCGGAAGTTCTTCCAGGAATTCCTCCGAGAATTCCTCCGGAAGTTCCTCCAGGAATTCCTCCGGAAGTGGAGAAACTTCCGAAGGAATTCCTGGAGAAACTACCGGAGGAATTCTCGGAGGAACCTCCGGAAGAACTCCTGGAGGAACTTCCAGATGAATTCTAGAAGAGCTTCCGGAGGAATTCCTAAAGGAACTTCCAGACGAAATCCAAGAGGAGTTTCTGAGGCACTTACGGAGGAATGTTCAAAAGAATTTCTTGACGATCTTTTTTAAAAAAAAACTAGTGGAGGAACTTCTGGAAGAATTCCTTGATGAATTTCTGAAGAAATTTTGGCGCTTGAACTGGTTTACGCCGATCCACTCCACCGCTGATCACTAACGGCGTGACGCCGCCGCCGCTGCCTGAAAATGATCTATCACGCCACCGCCGGTAAAATATCAATCAGCGCACAGGTCTACCTGGAAGTACCCGGAAGGTGGCCAATTGTATCGAAAATCACCGAAATGGACTTCAGTATACTTGATTTGCAAAATCATGAAGTTTGACATACCGCAAGATGGGTTTCAAGATTGAACGGATATTGGCCACTTCCCCTAGGGAACCAGGCCTTGGAAGCACCCGGAGGGTGGCCAGTTCGATCGAATGTCGCCGAAATGTACTCCAGTGTACTTGTTTTGCAAAATCATGAAGTTTGATATGTCGCAAAATGGGTTCCAAGATTGACGGATATTGGCCACTTCCCCAAGGGAACCAGGCCCTGAAGCACCCGGAAGGTGGCCAATTCGATCGAAAGTCGTTGAAATGTACTCCAGTGTACTTGTTTTGCATAATCATGAAGTTTGACATGTCGCACGATGGATTTCGAAGTCGATCTGCCAGTGACCATTTTTTCCGGGAGGGAGGTAACCCCAGTACTCCCCGGAATATCTCCGGAACCATGGCCATAGCAAAAAAATTGACCTCGGTTCCTAAAACTATAGGAATTTTGTGTTCGATTCCAGAAGATTGCTTGAAAATCCGTTAGAAATTGGCTGAGCAGCGTGGTTTTGAATTTTGAGTTTTGTCGTAAAATGGGGGTTGGGGACGTACGTGTTAATAACTGTGGAAGTGCTTAATGAAAACTAAGCTGCGAGGCGGCTCTGTCCCAGTGTGGGATGTAATGCCAATAAGAAGAATAAGAAGATGAAATCATGGGCAGCATATTGAGGTAACAACTTCAAATCCAAATATCCTAAAAAATTGATGGAATCTATCTAGAGGATCTATACTAAAAAACACGTTAGAACAAAACTACTTTAGTTTTCGATAAAACAGGGAGTGATCGAGTCTCCACGGGGATCAAGTTTCCCCACCTTCCCCTAAACATCGCGTGACATCTTTAATTGAAAATGAGAATTTCCAGTACTGACTGCAAGTCTCTTTAATAAAGACAATAATAATAAAAATGTTTGGCCTTTTCAGATACATCAATATCTGCCTGTGTTTGCAACTACAGATGTTGTGGTGATGATACATTTCATCGTGTTGTTACAATAATTTCTACCTATTGTAATTTCATTGCGATTTTTCATGAAAAATCAAATGGTGTAAACTAGCGAATTGTGAATCTTTTCCTTTTATCTTTGTAGTCCGAACCGAGAATCATTCGATAATTTTGGAATGGCAATTCTATATATTCATCAGGGACTAGACTAACTAGGCACGCTAATATCAAAAAACAAATGCATAATATGATCCATATCTGAAATAAGTATTGCTTCAGTTAATGCCACTGTTCCAGTAGTGATAATATAAGCTCAAACGCACCTTATAGATGTACATTACATTCATATATTTGCTTCAATTCAGATTTGTTAAATTTACTTCACCCACTAAAGAACTTCTTAACACTTTCGTATTAGTATTATTGTATTTTATACAACTTTTGAAAAATCTCGCTTGTTGTTCACTGCTAGTTGAACATTCCTAAGTAACAAATAAGCACTACAATACGCCAAATCGGCCATACAGTGCTACTTTAATGCTTATAACTTTTTGAAAAGTCATATATTGACCTTATATGGCGATTTTGCGAATTGTAGTGCTTATTGGTTACTTGTGTTTGTTGACGACTCAGTGCACTGGTAAAGTAAAGAACTGTGCTTTGTTACCAAAATGCACGGTAATAAAGATTAAAAAAATACAATGATTGAATGTAATTTCATAAAACACTCAATAATGCACTTTGTACTTGCTTACACGGGCCTTCCTTTGCTTTCTAGGGCCTTTTTATGGTAGTACGTTTTTGATTGAGTTTCGAGGTAATATTTTTCACTAAATACTTGAAACATCAAAATTTTGTCGACCACGCACTGCATTCAGTATTAAAATAGCACCAATAAACCATCAATATCAGCTGAATCCAATGTATATCTTCTTCGTACACTAACAATTTTCACAACAATTATCTTCTAATGTCTTAATTCAAAACAACACTCAATTTACTTTTAGGGTTTTGGAAAACAAAACTGTTGGCAAATTAGTAGCACTTACGCAAGCACGCATTGTTTGGATATTTTCGTCACAGTTCGATTACAATCAACTCAATCTCTAGTTGTTACAAATGACCCTCTTCAAGTAAAGTCTACGCCAGACTGAGTCTGGTGCTGTTCCGAAGCTTGTTTTATACAACTACAATCCACATAGTGTGAGGTGTTAATACTTATTATGCGATGAAAGAAGAATCGTTTCTGAACCCACAGAAACAAACCGCAGATTCTCTACCGACCGGAGATGCAGTGTATGAATGGAATAAAGTTTCGTTGACCGTTGTCGCACTCTTTGACTTTGGTCTAGTTCTTTGTATGAGCTTTTTACGCACGCAGAACGTGGTTGAGTAAGCACGTGGGCGAAGAAAAGGTGCTACTCTTGTACACAGTTTCAATCTGTTCATTGCCGAATGCCGATGTCACGCCGCAACACGGGTGCTTTTGTCTGGCTGTGCAGGTTATGGGAATATCTTTTATGCCGGGTCAGTCACCGGAAAGGCCACAGAATGGTCTTGAAAAGAGTTGTGTTAGTCAATAGTAGGAAGATGCTGACTGAGCGTCTTCCGGAATATCATGAATGGAACGGTGGCAAGTGACTCTGTGACTACAGTTTTGCATATTTTTGATGCGATACTCTATTAGGTGAATGAATTCAAATGTCTGATCAATAACTGATGTCCTTGTAATAGTTTACTGTTGAGTTGTAGTAGAACTTCTAGATTTGGGTTTTTTTCGCAAAACCCGTTTTCATTGAATTCTTTACTTGAAAAATATTATCCGCGAGAATAGAGAGACACAAAATAGTTACACAGTAGGTAAACTGTGCTCCCGAAACTGACAGCCAAAAAATGGGTTTATATTTTTTTGCTTTTCTCGTACCAACATAGTAAATTCCGGAGTTCATTTCAAAAAGCCGACGATCCAGAGTATGGATCATTGCCTACAATTTTCGAACACCACGATGTACTCGTTTTGCATAGGGATG
Organism: Armigeres subalbatus; assembly: GCF_024139115.2. Lineage (NCBI taxonomy): Eukaryota > Metazoa > Arthropoda > Insecta > Diptera > Culicidae > Armigeres > Armigeres subalbatus. Next base: position 68,167 of record NW_026943127.1, read on the forward strand.
ACCCATTCCTAACGTATCGCAAAAATTGTAAATGTCACACTTCTTTTGAAGCATCTGAAACACTTCTCGCAACTCCCTCTCTTCTATCCAAGCGTTACATAATTAATATGAATTCCCTCACGCAGTGAAGAAATCAGAAATTTTTGTGAATATTTTCACAACAAAATATTTATTTATGCTGTTTTTATTTCTCGGAATTAGAAATGCACAAACAAAGATTTTCATACAAATTATTCTCATTTCCTTTCCTTGTTGACACCACATTCCCTCTGAGGCGATACCACGTTCTATCTTAGTTTTCCACCTCTATTACCTGAGTGATTTTTAAGCCAAATTATCATTGTTGTATTTGTAGGTTAAACATGTTGCCAACACCATTGTTCTTAGTTAATTTAAATCATCTAAATTGTAATGTATTTGTGGCAAATAGGGGAAGGAAATAGCTAACGTAAATTTACAGATATTCATATAATTCATTTTGTTTGAAGCTTGGTTTTTGGAATTCAAATTGGGAGTTACAGTTTAGATGATTTAAATTAACTAAGAACATCCCGGGCCGCTTTGAACCAATGGGGTTCAACTATCCTTGTTGATGCGATTCGCTGTCCTCGAAGGCCTGATCGTTCCGAATAATAACACCTTGCTCGTTCTCGATTGCCAACGGACAGATTTTCGTTACAGCTCGCTTATAGAGACCACGACATGTTCGTACCAAGACAACACGTACTAACCCGTCTGGCCCAATGAATGGCTCCGCAACTCGTCCCAGGGGCCAAGTAAACGGAGGATAGTTATCCTGCTTGAGAGGCACGATCATTCCTGGTTCGATGTTTTTAGTTGCTTTCCTCCACTTTGAACGCTGAAGGCTCAAGTAGTCTCTGGACCAACATTTCCAAAAATTTTGAACGGCTCGACGCATTACCTGGAGACGGGAGAGTCTGGATACAGTGACATTCGATACATCAGGCACCGATATCGAAAACATTGGTTCTCCGATAATAAAATATTCAGGCGTTAACACAGAGGGGTCGTCCGGATGATCCGTAAGGGGTGTGAGAGGCCGGGTGTTCAGGATGCTTTCTATATGTGCAGCTGCAGTTGTTAGCTCGTCGACCGTGTACGATGAACTACCGAAGATCCGTCGAAAGTGGTATTTGAATTATTTCACCCGGCCTCCCACAATCCCCCGAAGTGTGGAGATCGCGCCAGAATGAGTTTGAATGTGATCCCCGAGTCAAGGCAGTATTTGTTCCATTCGGCAGTGTCAAACTGCTGCTTATACCGATATCGAAGCTCGCGCATCTCCCGATTGTGCGGTCCGGAGATGAAGAGAGCGAGCAATTAACCAACTCAAACGATGTTTTGAAGGTAGCACTAAAAGAAACCTTGTGACCTGCTTTATTGCTCAAACGGCTGTTAAGGCGAACCAAGCTGTTGTTGTCGCGAAAAACGTTAAGATTCTTGAATGGTGACTGGGACTCAAAGACGACATTTTTATCTGGTTGCAGCTTGTTTAGCATTAGTTGACGAATTTCGTTGGTATAAGATGAAACTTGTGCCTGGTAGATGATTTTTTTAATGATTGATTTTAATGCACCTTCTATTTCACTATGATCAAGCTTGCCAATAGCTCGTTCTTCTTCCCGGCTTCGAACGTTAGAGCAAAACCGCCTGCACCAAGTGACCACTTTCAATAATTTTCCCAATTCAGAAAATTTAGAAAAAATCGAATCGTCTACCTCTTCAACACAGTTTATAAAAATGACTTCACGTTTTTCACACTCACACACTTCGTTGTCGCAATGTTAGAGAATGAATTAGGCCAGTATAAAGCTGGTTTTGTGAAAAATTGTGGGCCATGCCACCATAGGTTATCATTCAGAATTTGACTGGAGCGAACCCCGCGAGATACTCGGTCAACTGGGTTGTGTTCAGACGAAACATGTCTCCAAGGAAACCCTTTAGTGTACCTCGGAGATTCGGTTTGATACAAACACTTTCCAATCAGTCGGTGGTGCACGAAGCCAGTATAATACCACCTTAGAATCTTCATCCAATAAGTAACTGATCTAGTGAAGTCCGATGTCGTTCGTAATCCCAGGGTGGTAATCGTCGAACGACAAATTTCCTTTTTCGGAGCATTTTCCCACATATCATTTGGAATGTGTTTTAAACATGTGGATCATTGCTGCTCCATCTGCGTAACGAAAATCCCCCTACACCAAGTTTCGGCGGCTTATCACGATCATTACTTTTCACTAACACGTCGTCTAAGTAGATTCGTTTCTTCACAACAACCTTGGCTAAGGGGTGTTTGTGATTTTCGTCCTTAGTAAGCTTCACGAGTACTCTTGCTGCTTGATATGGCGAGCAAGCTAATCCATAAGTCACAGTTTTCAACTGATATATTTGCAGCGGCATTGATGGATCTCTACGCCAGATAATTTGCAAAAACCGGCGGTCATTGGGATGGTTGTTGCCTCTTCGTCCAACAAGTTTGAGGAGAATGTAATTGGTGGAAGGTGGAGTAGACTATGGTGCCGCTTCGCACAAGTTTTACAAAGGCAGCTGCGACAGTCTTCAGCTAGATGTCCTCTAAGCAGGCAGTTGATACAGAGTTGATTCCTCTTGACGAAATCCAACCGATGCTTAGGCGTCAGCTTCAATAACGATTCGCACTGGGTTGCATGAGCCTTTCCGACGTTTTCCGAAACCACGTTAGAGGAGGATCTCATTCTTACAGGCTTGGATGAAATAGCTGTGTATGGACTCTGCGAAGGTTTACACATCTGTAGCCTACGTGATCGTTTGAGAATGTAGTTTAGCAAATCCTTGTACTGCGGAACCTGATTGCGGGTGAATTCATCGACTAATTCTGCCAGTGCAGAAGCTGATTCCCGTTTTATGTGGAGAATCTTCAAAATTGCAGACATATGTATTTGTTTAACAAGGAAATTCTTATTCTCGTACCGAATACAAACCACTTTCCACGCTAGAAGGTAATTATCCGAAGTAATTGCGAACGACGATATGAACCGTGACGCCTCACGTTTCAGTGCACTACGTAGATATTGAAGCTTTTGTACCGCGGAAATTTGGGGGTTAGCGTGCACTAACGACTTGAAAAGGTCACGAAACTCTATCCATTCATTCGTTCTCCCTTCAAATTCTTACTTCTGGAAGCCTTACCGAAGCGATTTGACTAGCAGTGGGTAGAGTTTGCATTAGCGATCGCGGACTAGAAGAAGCAGGGTTAGCCGTTAGCCGGATGACTTCTCCCAGTAAGGCAATACATTTAATAAGATATGTTATACCTTATTGGGAAAATTCTTACAATCAGCAAGTGGAAATCACTCAAATTCATAGTGATATGACACACTGACAAGGCACAAACATTAAAACTGGGCCTGCCACAATAGATCAACCAACTGGTCGCAGTGGAAAATGTACCCAACAAGAAAAAAAGGGGTTAGCCGTTGTGGAGTAAGGATGTGAGCAAAACAGTATGAATATAGAAGTCGAAGTAAACACATCGTGAATAATTTTGGTATTTGAAGTACTATAAGTTCCGTCGCGTGTAAAATCGATGAAATCGGTCGAATTGTCCGCTCCAAGCTCCCATTGTGCAGATTCCCAACTTTGGTGCACCGTCAGCTAAAAGGTTCGCGAGTTGAGTGTGAACAACCATGATTCTTATTATGATATTTAAAATGCAGTATACTTGCTTATTTTTTGCTCTTTTTATGCGAAATTGACTTATAATTATGTAGATATACAATTTGATCCGCCGCTATGAGGACGTTGTGTAATATCCCAAAAAAAAAATCCCAAATTCATAACATAGATGAAGTTGATGCCTCGATGATAAGATAGAAAATGTATTGGAAATGTAGCTATCGTTCTCCACAATCTATGTGCAAAAACATATCGCCCACTGTAGGATTTCAATATGTGTATGAGGCGGTAAAATTGTTTGAAATTCTGACCAAGTGGCTTCGTAGATCATAATTCGAGATTATTACCAACTACTCTGCTGGCATACTAACAATTTGTCGAGATGTATTGTTTGCAATGTTTTGATAATAAATATGAGCCATTCAGTCCCATCCATCTTTACTCATGCAATCGGCATACGCTAAAAACTTTATTTACGATCGAGCGGAAGCATCATGACGAACACCTGAACGAAGATGCCGAACAGCAAGAAGAATTTGTAGAAAGAACGTGTAAATTTATCGTCTCACAGCTTCAGGTAAGTACAATGCAATGTCATGTAAAAGTAAAATAAATTAGTAGCAGTATGTTTTTGCGTTCTTCATTCGATAGCCCAAGTAGAGGAACGAAACGTGCTATGTAGGTAGCTTTGATATGCATATTGAGCGCCTAGAAACTGGGCTTGAGGTAGCATTCTTCACGCTTATGCTTATTATAATAACACTTTCATTGTGGGAAACTGGTCAAGGTCAATGTATAAGCAATCATCCCACATATTCACGCCCGAAAATAATAGTTTGACCTCCGTACGATGAACATCAATTTGCAAAAGAAAATCGTGTAAACTTTTTATTCGTTCCATTATTAGTAAACTCATGTAGCTTTGGGCGTTAGTCAGCCAAAAAAGATGTCGATTGTTACTTACTGTGAAGATGACAAAATCATTTTAATTTATCTACACACCCGTTTCAAATCACTCAGAGACTGAGTGAAATTGTATTGCCGTCTCTTTTTTTCCCACGGAAAAGTTACTCAATTTTCGTGAGAAAAAAAGAGACGGCAATACAATTTCACTCAGTCTCTGAGTGATTTGAAACGGGCGTGTAGGGAAACTTTTTTTTTATTCGTATCTGTTCGGTTCAAATCCCGAAGTTACTCATTTTGCGAACACTCGTTACATGGAGATTTATCTGAAATAAATCACTGTTATTAGGAAAAAAAAATCATTTATTACGTAACACAAAAATTAGCAACCCCAGTGCTCCCTATGTCACACCTTTCGTATGCAATATCTGAAAATTATGTATGAATCGTCACACTTGAGGCAACCCCCACGTTACGTAATTTATGGATGTTCCTTTATTAAAACAGACGAACTTTCTCGGTAGGCAGTCAGCTCAGATAGGGAAACATATAATAATTATTGTCCAACAAAGATATATATAACTTTGAAATTTTGTAATAATAGTGCTTTTTGTGATTTTAATAAAAGTGTCCGGCATTTGAGACAAAGCTTGGTAGAATAAAATCATCCATTATTTATAGTAACAACCAATAAAAATTGATTATCTTGCGTTCATTAAAAAGTTCTATACTTTCGCTTACCATTGGAATCTATGATTTAATTTCAATTTATGTTTCGTATAGACCTTTGAAGTAAGAAATGTGCCCAAGTATTCGTTTTATGAATAAAAACGATACCCCTTCAGCCATTAGCATAGGGTATGCTACCTCTTAAGTTTTTTGCTGGAAATTCAGACTTTTGACGAAGCCCTCAAGATACGTAAAAATATGCACCTCGAAAATCGTAAGGAAAAGTTGAAAATCTTAAGCCCTCAGTACACTGTTTGTTATGATGACAAATATTTGTCAAGTCAGCCTGAAATCCATGTCGATTTCTAATCAGTCTGATAGATGTCCGGATCAACTTGACAAATATTTGTCAATATGACAAACAGTGGACTGCGGGCTTTAGTCCCGTGTGTTTCAGCCTCTTTTTGACATTTTAATTCTCTGGCAGAATTTGAAGCAATTTGGTAAACATTTTATGTGGGTCGATATATTATGAGTGTTCGGTTCCGAACGTGTAAATTTAGTTTGAACTTGTATTTATTTTCCTATATTTCATTTTCAAATTCTAAGAAACTATAAGCAAAATAAATATCGTCTTGCCCCTTCCCTGTATGTCATGTCCAATGCAAGCTTCAGTAGTAAATTCTCTCTTTATTTCAATTTTCAACTTTGAATACATAGTTAATTTTACATGTTGAGAATTTTAACCATAAGGTTCTTCAGCTCAGTGTTTATCCTATTTTTTTCACTTTGTTTTGTTTTCCTTGTTTAGTAACGTTGTTCATTTTGTACCTTTTTTGGTATTTGCTTTGTTATTGGTTGTTATTTGGTTGTTTAAAAAATTTATAACCTACCTTTAGCCTATAACGTTCTCGATGACAAACATGCCCAGTGACACGATCTGATCCATGCGGGTTTTGCAGCTACGCAATCGAGCTACCAGTTGGTTGAACAGTGGAAGAAGTTGTTCAGGTTTGTAGAGTGGTGCCGCTTCATCGGTGGATACGGGCTTTCCTTCGTCATTCTGTTGTAATCCAGGGGGAGCAGATGGCCATGGGTTGATCGGATGCAATGTTCTTGCTGTTGTTGTGCCAGGTACTAGGTTCGGATAATTCTGGTCGTTGATTACCGGTGGTTGTCTTCTTCTCGGATTTTTGGGGCTGGCTGTCTTCCGTATCTCGACAAATTCCGCTCGTGTAGGACATTCCTTGGCGGTGGCCTCATGTTTCGCTCCGTAGTTAGCACACTTGACATCAATTTGTTGCATGTCTGGGTGTTTGGCGATGATGTACCATAGGCACTTTTCAGTTTGATGCATATCTCCACACTTGACGCATCGAGGAGCCAAGTGGCAGTTTCTAGTACCATGGCCGTAGTGCAGCAATTCATGCACTGTGTGACATCTTTTTTTTTTTTTTTCTTCCTAAACAATGGAGGGGGAATCTGCTCAACAGACATCCTGGGTTGACCAGGAAGTGCTGGGTTAGGGGCCACCTCCAATGAGGGAGGCAGGACTGCATCCCCGACCAGCTAAACCGTTTCCATTGCCGCCAAGCCCATCGTCCCTTCGGTACAACCAGAAAGTAATGCTTCAAAGGGGGGCCAGTGCATGACGCACCCTCGAGGTTAGCTGCGTGTCCTTGCAGCATCGAACATCGTGACTCGCTTTTTTAGAAGAACACCATGGTATCATGCAAGCGCATTGCCGGCTTTCCAGGTGGCCTTACCACGCCCTATGTCCTCGGAAGGTGGGCAGGGTCGACTTCGCGCCTGCTTCCCTCTGCACGACTGGTATCAAGAATGATGATGCCGCGTGCACCCCAAATTGACCTTTCTGCGATAGGGCCTATTCGCCCAGCACACAGAGGGACTTGCCGACACGGTGCCTACGCCTGCCCCAGCCTTGACGAGGACCCTTTCCGTCCTCGGGCTCGGAACCCGCCTGGTTGACCGACGCCGCGAAAGCGACGATACCATGTTGTTTTCACGCGGCCACTTGTTCGATAAAAGGATCGAGTTCGACCACAGGGCACCGGTATGACCCATGAAGCCGACTCCGAACCCTTGGACCACCTCTTATTTGCGCCTGAACTAGCCATCCCTCGAGTCCACGCGCCACCTTCTGTGTAGCTCCGAGACGATTTGGACGATAGCCGATAAAACGGCGTTCCAGCCAACTTCATCTTTACACATCCTCCGAACTAGGTTGTCCGGGGTAGTGTCCAGACCACATGTGGCAAGCATGTGGTCACGCATTGTGCGAAAACGCGGGCACACGAACAACACGTGTTCCGCCGTTTCCTCTAAACCAACGCACACCGGACACTCGGGCGAGGCCGAGTGTCCGAACCGGTGTAGGTACTGTCTGAAGCAACCATGGCCTGTAAGGACCTGGGTCAGGTGGAAAGTGATTTCCCCATGGCGCCTCTTGACCCACGTACCTATCTCCGGTATCAACCTATGTGTCCATCTGTGTGACATCTCGGTGCACAGGTTTGTACCGTTGCCATTCGACAACGATACTGTCAATCACTTTAATGTTCTTCAGGTCCTTCAAGGTTACAGAACCTTCCTTGCACCCTTATATGCGTTCGAAACGGCTGATTCGTCACCGGTCACGGGATCGAAAAAAGCACTCGCCAACGCGCGGTGCTCTTCACACAACCGAACCGAGTCGAAGTATTGGACAAGATTACCAAAACACGTCCGATCGAATCGGAAGTCTGGTATCAACTGCTGAATGCAAGCTTCATCCACCAGGTTAGGTTTTTGTTATCTTTTGTTGAAGTTGCCATCGTAATTGGTGGAGCTTATTAGGTGTCAATTGACACACACACACACACACAAACGACACAAACAAGTAAACCATGTATATAAACAGTCCACTTCGGACACTGAATTTGTTTTTTTTTTGTTGTCGCTACGGAATAAACAACATTGAGAGGAAAAGCGAAACCCGGAGTTTTTACTATCAGCAGAAGCACCTCCCGATCCAGATTCCACTGCGCCGCTGCCGGAGAGCCGATCGCTGCTGCTGATCCGCTGCCATACAGTCCATCCGTTCTATCGCCCATCGGAGCATCGTTGGAGGAAGCCAAAGAGGAAGCAACGGTCAAGAATTGTCCCTTCGATACGATCCACATTAGACCCCACCAGTGGTAATGTAATGTGGACACCGTTTCGACTGCACACGGACAATCTGTTGCTTTCTTCAGTCAAGATCCCGCTGCTGGAGCCTCAACAAGAGACAACATTGTGTCCCAGCGAGCCTATCCACTATAAGACCCTCCCGGTAATCTTTTGTGGATATCGGTTCACCTTGCACATGGATTATATGTTGGTCTCTGGCCTGTTGAGTGTTAGCCAGTAGCAAAATTTTGACTGCACCCCCGGAAGGAAGAGTTCGTTTCCCGTCCCCATTTGTGACGTTGTACGTTGCACAATGAGAATCGTTTTGAAATCGTTTTGTCAATTCCATCTTTATGCAGATGACTGTCAATTATACGTATCAGGCTATCCCGAAGAAATATCAGAAATTATAAGAAAAATTAACCTCGATATTCACAGCATCCTAAATTGGTGTAGCCAAAATGGGTTGATTCTAAATGCTAAAAAACCCAATCGATCGTCTTTAGAACAAAACGTACTAATGTGAAAAATACACCATTGATAATTGTTGGAAATAATGTCTTTGAATACACAAACGTAGTTGAAAATCTTGGAATAATTATGGATTGTAACTTAAACAGGGTAGCTCAAACCAATTCTGTATGTAGCAGAATATATAGCATTCTTCATTCTCTTGCTGTGCTGAGACATTGCACGCCACAACACATTAGAGTTCAACTGACTAGGTCGCTCATAGTTCCTTTATTTGACTATGGTGATGTCCTCTTCGGACTTGTATCGAAAAAAAAAAACAAAACAAATTGAGTCAAGCTTTCAATGCAGTCACCAGATATGCTTTCGATCTTAGGAAATATGATCATATTTCTGGCTACAGAAGCAAGATACTCGGATGTAGTTATGCCAACCATCTTAAATTGAGAATATGCATTCAAAACTCGTAAGATTCTGCAGAGTCCCCCAATTTAGGACTTACGTGATTTTTTTTACTTATGCACGATCTGATCGCACTTGCTTATTAACTTTTCCTAGAAGTAATTCAAATTATTTGAAAAATTCATTTCGTCATCGTGCAATCCAAAATACCGGAATAACATACCGCCTAGTTGCAGAAAAGATAAAAGCTACTTTAAAACTATATACTTAACTACTTTAAAAAACGCTCTCAAACAGCTTTTTGCCAGGGAATAATTAGGTTCATTGGTGTTAAAATAAGATAGTGCATAGGTAGCAACATATACTTTGAAAATCATTAGTAGAATACTTATGTTGTTAAGTAGTATTAAATAAATAAATAAAATAAAATGACTTTGAACCCTCATACAGCTATAAGATCTTTACTTTTAATGTCCTCGATTTCTAGTGCCTGTACAAATTGAATCAAAGGATTTCAACAACTGATGCAACTCCACGTACCATCCGCCATCTGCACCCTACCATAGGTGGTACGCAGTACTTTCTTGTCATGGCTTATCTTTTCTAAGCACATGCACAGCCAGTTTTGAAAAACATCCTGGAAATGTCAGTTGTATTTCCGAGCATTTTCTCGTCAGCATTAATATTTGCAGCACATGATTTTGCACTGTGATTTTTTTTTCCAAAAATAGGAAAATGATTTAGCAATCCTGAATATCTGAAATACATATGTGCTTGGACATTGTGCTATAAGTGTTATAAGTTGATTGTGTGTATGCAATTAATTTAAGGGTGTTGAAATTAGGTTAAGACAAAGAAGGAGGTCCTTCGTAGCTTAGTAGGGAAAGCACCTGTCATGCGAACTGGGGTCGTGGGATCAAACCCCACCGAAGGGGCGGTTACCCTCCAATACCTTTTCCGAACTAAATCTATCACATGTTGTACATATGCATAATCAAGTTTCAGACATAGTAATTAATTTCCACTCCGGGTGGCTTAATACCCGGCATATAGGCAATTAACTTTGAATGTACTGATCTCGAGTGGCGATCTCTCTTCGCTTGTGTGGTCGTGTTGGGATCTGACAACCAAACTGGCACAACCTCACACAACCATCCTTCATTGAGCGCCGTTGCTGATGAAGCAAGTGTGTAGGAGCCGGACAATATTAAATACAGGCATACCTCGATAGTACGTACACCTCCGTAATTTTAGTGTACGTACTATCGAAGCGTACGTACTATCGAAGCAAAAAAATACCGAACAAAAAAAAAATTTTTTTGCCTTTCTATTTATTTGGGAGTGGTGTAATATTTATAAAATAGCTCGGAAGCCAAAATTTCGATAGAAGGCTCTGTATTCTAAGCAAATTTATATTTGATATAGTACACAACGGAGCAGCATGACTCTGATTTTTCTTGAAATGGTGCCTACATGTAGTATTGCGCCAAATGATTTACGTGACGTATTTTATGGATTCTACCTATAAATTTTTACGTGACGTATTTTATGGATTCTACCTATACATTTTATGTAAATGAAAAGCTTTAAGGTTGTGCTAAACTGTCACTGTCGTTGCGATTCTATTGGCTTTATTGACGCTTCCTTACCAAAGCGATTTTAATTTTCTCGTCTGTAAATCGTTTATGCCTTTCTCGTACAACAATATGTAACGAAAAGGCTATAAACTGCAAAAACGATTTTTTGATAGGAGGCCTGGACGGCCAACTTTTATATACTTGATCGGTATCAGCTTGATGAATTGAGGTACCACTGGTGTCTGTCGATAAAGTATTTAAATCTAAATCTTTGGATGTTGATCTACTCACAAACTGCAACTAGCGTGGATTTCTGGCCAAAAAGTGCGACGTGGGATACTTTTTGGCTACATAGCCACTATTCAACAAACATAAAGATATTTTTTTCTGAAAATGTGGGTTTGTTCTTCAGGAAACTAAGGAATTACTCCAAGAACACCTTCTGAAATTCTATTAGATTTTTTTTCGTGTTTTAATTTGAAATTATTTCAAAACTTTATTTGAAATTTGTTTTGACATTCATAAATATTTTCCTCTGAAAATTCCTTAGGAAATTCATTAAAAAAACTTCTTATTTTCAAATTTCTCCTAGATTTGTTTCAGATATTCTTCTAGGATTTTTTTTTCCGAGAATATCTCCAGGAAATCCATAGGTAAATCCATCGAGATTTTTTGAAACTCAAACTCAAACCAAGAAACCCAACGTGATTTTTTTTTCAAAAATTACTTTAGGAAATTCTTCAGGAAATCCTTTCGGATACCCCTATTCTTCCTGAAAAAAGAGCTTCGCGGAGCACTTCTTGAAGGAATTTTCTGCAGAATAATTTGAGAAAATTCAGTGGGAATTCCAAAACGAATTCCCGGATAATTCTTGAAGAACTTTTCGGGAGAACTTTAAAATAGATTTCTGAAGGAGTTCTTCAAGTAATTTCCGGGGAAATTATTGGCGGATTTTTTGGGGAATACATGGAGGAATTTTTGGAATAAAAAGTGAGAGAGTTTCTCGAAGAATTTTCGGGGTTATTGTTTTAAGATATTGCTGCGAATCCTGGAAAAAATTCTCGGAAAATACTGAAGGGCATTTTGGATGATTTTTTATAGAAATTTTAAGCAAAGTACCGTAGAAATTTTGAGAATGGCTGCAGGATTTTCCGGGAGAATCCCTTAAATAATTTCCAGAGGAATTTCTTGGGGAATTTTTGTAGGTAATTCCGAAAGAGTTTAGACCAGTGGTGGAAATCTGTGAACCTTGTTCATAAAACAAGAAGTAGGCCATGCAACATACTCGCGAACACTTGTTTTGCTTTTTCTTGCCTAACTATTTACTACTACGCAGAGGAAACAGAAAAGCGAACAACGAAAAATGTTCGTGGAGCTTCGCGAGTCATTCGGGTTAATTTGCAAAATGTCATAAACCAACCTCGGAACATGATTCTCACGGATGTTCGAGCAAGAACACATTTGTTCATTGTTTTTGTGTTTATGTTAAGTGAAATTTATCCATTTTAAGTAACCTCAAATACTCGCGATCGTGATTTTTACTCGTGAAAAAAATACTGCCCTGCTTTTCGTCTTTGCTCTGCCCGTACACGCGAACAAATCAAGCGCTAGAAAAATGCAGGCAGTAAGTTCACGCGAGTATGGCATTTCTGGTAAATTACACTCTTTTCTTACTTTAATTCTTAATTTAATTTTTGCAGCCAGATGAATTTGCAGACGAATTTTGTATGGAATTTCCAAGAGAATTCCCGAAGAAAAAAAAACGGGAACAATTTTCCAGGAGAGTTCTTGCAGGAATTTCCGGAAGAATTCCCGGGGCGTGAGTATCAAGGGCTTCCAGCTGAGTTTCTGAAGAAATTCAATGAGAATTTCCGGAAAGACCACGAAGTAATTAATGGAGAGATATTGATGGAATTTCTGGAGTAACTCCAGAGAGAATGCGCGGAGGAGCTTACATGGGAATTTTTGAATGATTTTCTGATGGAAGTTCTGAGAAAGGGGATGTGGAAATTTCTAAGAGAATTCCTAAGTGAATATTTGGGGGTATATTTGAAAGGATTAACGGAGAAATATTTGGCTATTATTTAAGATGGATGTTCGGAGAAATTTCGTAAAAATTTGCGGAGAAATTCCTAGAGGAACTTCCGAAGGAATTTCAGAAGGAACTTCTAGAGGAATTCCTGGAGGAACTTTCAGAGAAATATCTGGAAAAACTCCCGTAGGAATTCCCGGACAATCTTTCGGAGGAATTCATAGAGGAACATCCAGATGAATTCCGGAAAACTTGTAATACACGAAATTGATTCACGCTGACTCACGCCACAAAATAGCCGCAAATCACCACTACGCCACTGCCACTAGGTGAAAATGTTGTATCACGCCTCACCGTCGATAAAATTTCAATCGGCGCGCAGGTCTAGATAGAATATTGAGTTAAATCATGTATGGAATTTTCGACCAAACTACCATGGTATCCCAGGAAGAACCATTGGGAGGAACTACTGTTCCAGAATAAACTTCTTCGGAAATCCACGCTGCTGACACGCTGCTTTTTTTAAAGTTTTGCTACTAAATTCGTTATAACCTCACGATGGTGTTTAAATCAGTTGTGAAATTATTACGTAACACATGAAGGACCCCGCATGTGCCATGATCAAAGCATATTCAAATTTTTACTAAAATCGTACAGAAAATTGAACGAAAAAAAAAAATTTTTTTTTGTACGTACTATCGAGGTAAAATGTACGTACAATCGAGGGTACGTACTATCGAGGGTACGCACTATCGAGGGTACGTACTATCGAGGTATGCCTGTACTCATCCTACTTGGTTGACATTGTGTACAAAAATACATTTGAGAGAGTTAGTTCTGAAAATGTATTGCGAGAGATCGGCTGGTACCTGGTGCTGGGAATTTGGTTTCATCAGTACCCGCTAAGCTGCGGTGGACGACGGAGGTCCTTCGTAGCTTAGTAGGGAAAGCACCTGTCATGCGAACTGGGGTCGTGGGTTCAAACCCCACCGAAGGGGCGGTTACCCTCCAATACCTTTTCCGAACTAAATCTTTCACATGTTGTACATATGCATAATCAAGTTTCAGACATAGTAAATAAAATTGATTCCAATGCAATGATTCCACTAAATAGGGGCCGTACACTAATTACGTAAGCATTTTTTGGGCTTTCCAACAATACCACCCCACCCTCCCACGTAAGATTTTTTCCATACAAATATTTTTATTTATATGGAGCGTAAGAAAAGACCCCACCTCCCACCATAGGTGCTTACGTGCTAGGGTCAAAGTTTATATCTGTGATGTATTTCCTAGGTATGAATTGATGATCTCCGATAGAGGTGTCATCTGCGAACAGTGACAAAGTGCCACCTTTTTGAGATTCTGGTATGTCGGAGGTGAACAGGTTCTGTAGCCTGGGGCCTTCATGTTTTATGATTATTTTATATAGGCCATCAGTTCGCCAGCTAAGATCTCCAACTCCTTCGAAAAGTCGTTTGGAGTTAGATGGATGTTGGTCGCAAGCTCGCTAACGGCTGCTTCATGTGGACTGACGATGGTTTATCCAAGATTGTGTGAGTTGACGAAATGGCGACCTATTTCGGCTGCCTTCTCTGCAGGAGTTATCAAGCGATCCTTAGAGTCATTGTTGTCTAGCGGGATCAAAAGTGGAATGGGCCGAGGCTTTAATTTTAGAATTTTGGTCAACTTTCAGAACGGCTTAGCACAGTCTGGGAGAGCGCGAATCTTATTGGAAAAATCATTATTTCTGAGGTCCACCATTCTGGCCTGGATAATAGTCATATATCCAGTCATAATAGTCATAATAGTCATATATAGATCCAACGTATAACACGCGTCAATACCGAAGCTCCATCACTGCTAGAGATTCAAACAGCCATCCAAAGCATGAAATCGAATAAATCCCCAGGGGTCGATCGCATATCAGCCGAGATGCTCAAAGCTGACCCCATGACATTCGCAAAACTACTGCATCGTTTATTTCGTAATATCTGGGACACCGCAACTTTCCCGGTTGATTGGATGCAAGGTATCTTAGTGAAGGTGTCCAAAAAGGGTGACCTGACTATATACGATAACTGGCGAGGCATTATGCTGCTGTGTACCGTTCTCAAAGTTCTATGCAAAATTATCCTAGCCCGGATTCAGGAGAAGATCGCTGCGACTCTCCGGCGGCAGCAGGCCGGATTCCGTGCCGGAAGATCCTGTGTGGACCATATTGTCACGCTCCGCATTATTCTGGAGCAGGTCAGCGAATTCCAAGAGTCCCTTTACTTGGTATTCATTGACTACGAAAAAGCTTTCGACCTCAATCACGAGAATATGTGGGGTGCCCTGAGACGCAAGGGGGTTCCTGAGAAAATCATCGGCCTCATCGAAGCACAGTACGAGGCCTTTACGTGTAGAGTGCTGCACAATGGGATTCTGTCCGACCCTATCGGGTCGTAGCTGGTTCGAGGCAAGGATGTATTCTATCACCGTTACTGTTCCTCATCGTAATCGACGAGATTCTGGTAGATGCGATCCGTGAACCAAACCGCGGGCTGTTATAGCAGCCTATTATCATGGAGCACCTAAACGACTTCGAATTGGCTGATGACGTTGCACTCCTCGCGCAACGGCGCTCTGATATGCAGAGTAAGCTCAACGACCTTGCCGAGCGCTCCTCTTCGGCAGGTTTAGTCATCAACATCAACAAAACCAAATCTATTTTCAGGCTTTTCTTTTGAGTCCAGACACAGAATCAACAAATAAAACAGCCACAATATAGCACAAACGATATAGACTCGATCGAAGATTCACAACTATTCGAACAAAATAAAACCAACCGTAACATCGTCGTTGTCACCAGAGGCCGATAGCAACAGAAATTCGAGATCGGAAGTTGGGCTGGGTCGGCCACACTCGTAGGGGCGGAAACTAAATCTGTAAACAAGCATTAGACTGTAACCCAGCGGGACATTGCAGCAGAGGCAGACCCAGAGGATCATGGCGGCGAAGCCTCAATAAAGAAATAAAAGAAGTCGACCGAAGTCTAACCTGGCAACAGGTTAAAGCGATAGCCGGGCAACGCTCAGGATGAAGATCTTTCAAGTCGGCCCTTTGCACCACCGGAGGTGTACAGGATCCATAAGTAAGTAAGTAAGGTAGGGCATACTGCAAGAAGTGGTGTAAAGGCTTTATCATGGGATCGTTGAGGTGAAGAAGGATGCGTTGGGCAGTTAAATTATTGTTGCAGTTGGATTGTAACGTAAATACCTAACATAATAAGCTCAAAAAACGATCAATATTCATTTTGACTACTGATTCAAGCGATAGCCATCTGGTGGCTGACGGATTTGACTGAGTAAAAGCTACCTTATCGGTCAAGATATCGGATTGTACACACTTTTTTACCGAGATCTCAGCAATTTGTTCAACTTTTACCGAGATTCGCACAGCCGAGAACTAGCAAACATGTTTTTCGCTAAAATATCTATCAAAGTAGCTGAAAATCAGCAAATAGTTTGCCGAATCTCGGCTAACAAGCCTAATTTTTGACGAAATATCAGTTTTTTATTTTGCTAAGCACATGGCTGTGCGGATTTTGCCGAGCTAGAAATAAAAACTGATTGTCATCGGCCAAAAATTCAAAACGCCCAAAAATCTTAAAATTTTTTTAATCTTTATATAAAGATGTCTTTATCAAAAAATATTTAAAAAATCTTTATTAATAAAACAAACTTTCATATGTGGCAACACTGGAGACACAGCACACACGTTTGGCTTGTTTGAGCTATCGGCACGGAATGAATTTAATATATCCTGTGAATTGTGATATAAGCAAAAGAAAACAATTGATTGTTATATAACAGCAATTCTTTGTTTATTGATGGCTCCATACATGTTGCATCTTTTTATTTCATGTATAATGATTATGAATTCCTGTATGGGTGTTCGTTTGCTCGTAAATAAATTAACGTTCAACTAACACTAACTTGCCAAGAACAATTCGATAAATATTAGCTAAATATAGGTTTCTCTGTCACACAATAATGTGTTATTACTCAGGTATTTAAACATTGATATATGATCTTCTATTCAATAAGTTGAACCTTTATCTTTGTGTTTTTTGGAATATTTTCTATAAATGTTTAAATTGCGAAAACGCCGTTTTTCAATCACGTTTGTTGTTAATATTCTTTATTTCGGAAATAACTTTCGGGAACAGTTTCTGCATGCTATAGATTTTGAAATATCAGACATTATTTGAGGAGGGTATAGCTTTTATTTTGGTATAAGTAGAAAAGTCGTACGAAATTGGTTTGAAGTGCTTTTAATACAGTGACGTTTATATGGTGAGTATACGTAATACTTCAACAGTTATAAAAAGTAGTTTGAATAGTACTGCGCGAATATTTACGATTTCGACATTAAGTTGTGCGAATGGATACAATTGTATACATATAAAACTTCTAGGATGTTATGAGAGGTGAAACCTTGATTTTGGAAAATTCTAAGGTGATTTTATCATGATTTAGGCCATTGAAAATTTCTACATTGTACCAAACTATTTAACAATTCCTATGCATATTCACATTTAAATATTGTGCTAGCATGCCAAAAAGCCATACAAATATCATTTTTTCGAAAAGTTATTTCTGCTTTGGAATTGTTTTCCCTTTCGAGGGAGTTTTATTGTCGTACAATATGAGAAAATAAATTAGCTTTTTATACAAATGAATGATGTTGAGCTCAACGATCTTAAAGCGAAATAATACACCAGCAAGTCCAGCTTGCCAAATATAGAGCTACAAAAACAAAATACAACCGGTCAGTACTTGGTACCATTGGCTCATCGAAAATTAATTGTTGGTGTACTTAAAATGTGGGGGAAGGAGTTTAAACATGCCATAGTAGTAAATGGTTGGTGCTATCTTCTCGGCCAGCAATTTCGCTCATCGTGTTGTTGCCGGAGCTTCGGAAATCTTCATATCCATCTCCACCAGATATCACCAACAATGTTCGATTCGAGTTATTCTTAACAATATCGGCTTTACTACCGCTTATTTTAGATAAATCCTCTGAGCTGTCGCAATCCGGAGATTTAACAAATGTTAGAAACCTCACATGACCGGTATGTCCATGAGGAATTCCTGAAAAAATATCATATGATTATGTTTTCTGATCAGTTTGAAGACACAGTGCGACCATACCTGTTACCACCGGTGGAGAAGATCCTTTGCTAATATTCGATCCCGCGATTGTGAGCAGTACGCCTGCGCTGGTTCCTACCCAAATCAGATCTTTACAAGCCAGCAACGACGTTACTCGCAGACAAGCTGCTTTATGTTGCCGTATTATATCATCACAATTAGATAACATCTTATTCACGGAAGGGGCCAAGTTTACTTCGAAAATAACCTCATAGCTGCAAAAAAGCATATATTATTGCGTCTTGTGGATTGAATGTTCATAGCTGAGATGTTAAAAGTAAATAGTTTACCTTTCGTGATGGCAACACTTGATGTGTGCTGAATTCTGTACCGAAATCCACACGTACTCGTCTAATACTGTCATATTTGTAATTGGCTTTGAGTCATTAGAAATTTGGATTTGGCTGTCCACCTGGAAATAAAGAAAATCATACGTAGAGTCCATCGCAAAGAGTATAGATTATAAAAAAAAATTCAGGTGGTATTTCAAAAGCTGTGAAAATTCAGGTTAACCGAGAAATTAATGAATTCCAACCGTGTAAAAAAAAACTGGGTGTATATGAGAGTAATTATGGTGCCTAATTTCGTTTATTGTTGTCGCGTAGTTTCATTTGCAACATTTTAATGAAACAAAAGCTATATAATGCACAGGACAGTTTTACACTGAATAGAACCTGAAGAGTTCATTCCCATACGCTTTTAATCTAATTTTCAGGCGGATAACCACCGACATCGTGCCTGCAATAGCCTGCAATGATGCTAAAATGTGCGTAGTGTAAAATGATGCTAAACTTAAGATAAAACTACAGCAGCTTTTTCGATAATGTATATAATATTGAAGATGTCTTATATAAAACACATATTTGAAGATGTTCTATGTAAGCGATAGCGGAATTTAAGACTTTATGACGTCTCGGAAATTTAAACTTTTTTTATACACCAGCTAAACATTGCTCATACAATGCCTTTTTTCTTAAAATATGGTTTATATTTAAGAAGAAAACGATATTTTAGGAATTATGACTTGTGTTAACCAAAATTCATGTAGTAAAATCTAAGCAAAGCTCCAGGGTCGAAATATAGGTACATACCATTTCGACTAAAGAATGGGTCACTGACGGCTGTCTGATACCGTTATCTCCATATTTTGAACAATGGATGCATGCTTCTATTGGTCAATTGATTATATTTCACCAAACCAATATCGATATTCAATTCCAAACATGAGCGAAGTTAGGAACACTTTTGCGCGAAATTGGGAACTATCCTATTTTCTTGCGCGAAATAAGGAGCATACAACGGTCTCAGATTCATACCCCATTTTTTTTTTAAATAGCAGCAAAATTTGCAAGTAACATTTTTTTGAGAACCTAGAATCCTTCTACTACGTGATGCAGTAGCAAATGTTTCCGAATGGCCACTACATGTTTTTAATGAACGTTTGAACTTTGTCAGATCTTAAGTGCACGAAATTAGGGTACTTCACGGTAATTGTTTTGTAAATTGCCATATGGTTCCTTATTTTGCGCACATATTTTGGAGTGTTCCATATTCTGCGCACAATGTTCCTAACAATAATAAAATAACAATAACTATAATAAAAACTCAGTTTGGTAAAATTTTATGTTTCATGAAATGGTGTTGAGCAATTTATACAAACATTTAATTAATTTTTGTACATTTTTAGTGCCATGTATGCTTTCTAAAATCAAATTTGTTTAACTACAGCGTTTTACCGTTCTTGTACGCTAAGTATACATAAAAACGTCCGCTCCAAAATAAGATTTATTATAAGACCTGGCGAATTAGATTCAAACCCAAACTCAGCTGCGATGGATTGATATGGGAAGATCCATTAATTACACTAGTTTACAGCATTTTTGAACTCGGTAAAGTGATGTTCATTTCCAATGCAAAATGCTACGCTGAATTCAATGCCGTGGTCAGAAAAAAATAAAGTAGAGCCGTTTTTGAGACACACAAAAAATTTGATTTTTTGAATTTTGGACAAAAGTACGGGCCCTCCTTAGTCGTGCGATAAGACGTACGGCTACAAAGCAAGACCATGCTGAGGGTGGCAGGGTTCGATTCCTGGTGCCGGTCGAGGCAATTTTCGGATTGGAAATTAACTCGACTTCCCTAGGCATAAAAGTATCATCGTGTTAGCCTCATGATATACGAATGCAAAAATGGTAACATGGCTTAGAAACCTCGCAGTTAATAACTGTGGAAGTGCTTAACGAACACTAAGCTGCGAGGCGGCTCTGTCCCAGTGTGGGGATGCAATGCCAATAAGAACAAGAACGGTTACTAAAATGTCAGTATCTTTGGATCTAGTGCACAAATTTTAAACCTTTTGTTATGAAAATGCATCTAAATAAATTTGCTATCGTTCACTAGAACATTATGTCTTGATTAAAAATTTAATTTAGAAGTTATTTAAAAATTTACAGCATTTTTTTTAATTTTTCCCGCGAATTTTCTATAAAAATCTTGTTTTAATCAACATGTTTAAAGGGATAAAACGTTTCAAAAGTTTATACCATAACTGGATCTTAAAGTTCATTAAAAACTTCCTTCCTCTCGCTAGTTACGGTGAAGACGGGCGTGGCCAGGAGTAGTAATCCTCATGCTTTTGTTATTTTTGTTTGAGACTGGAATCAAGGACCACTCCCCTTCTTGATTTCTGATAGCATTCTAGATAAGGATCTCAAAAGTAAAACATGAGTATCACTAGTGTCCAATCTACGAATTACACCGTAACAATGCTAATGCTAATGCTAATGATTTAATGGATGAAATCGGTCGAAAATTGTCGAAGTTATGCAATTTTTTGTAAAATCATGGAAATTGAATGTACCATAATTGGCTGCTGTCCCGCTCCTAGGTTCATGCACCACTTCCAGTAAGCCTTTCTGCGGACGTGTACGCATACGGTGCATTTCACTAACACTACCAGCTGTCACGCAAAATTAAATGGGATATTTTCAACAATATAATTTACGCTAGTGTTTGTGAGACCGCTCGGCGAGAACCTAACGCAACCAACTCAATTTGACAGCTTTCTTTCTTTAACATTGCTTAACGATGTGTACGACAAAACGTGAATTCAAGTGTAAAAATGATCCTCAAAAGTTTTGTTACGCGTGTGGCAACTATATATTTACAAAATCGGTCAATTTCACTGCTTCGTTGCAAACTGCATACAGGCTTTATTTTAAAATTGATCCTGGAGACTTTGACGAACCGTGGGTTCCAAAAGTATTATGTAGTTCGTGCAAAACGTGCTTGGCTAGGTGGATGTCAGGCGCAAGGTAAATTGATTTTTTGAATAACTTTCATATAAACAATTTATGTACAGCATTGTAGTACTTTGTTCTTTCCTGATCGACATTATCTTACTTCATCTATTTTTGATAAGTGTTAATGTCTTACTTACTAACTCACTTATTTGTTATCTGTCAGTCGCTATTTGTCCTTTGACATGCCCACCATATGGCGTCGACCGTTTTGTCATGCAACGGATTGTTATTTCTGCTTGACAAAAGTTAAGCAACAAGGACGTCACAAAACAGTTGAGTATCCACAAGTGGCTTCTATGACAAAACCTGTTCCACATTCAAGTTCGGTCCCGTATCCTGTTTATCCAAAGCAGAAACGAGCGCCCTCTGTTGAATCGACCAGGAAGACTAGGCGAGGAAGACTTCGAGGTGGAATTGGAAAGAAACCCAAAACTGTGTACACAATCCGAATTTAATGATTTGGTGCGAGATCTCGACTTATCGAAGGAGAAATCCGAATTGCTGGCATCACGCTTGAAAGAACACAACATGCTGAGCAACGAGGTCAAAATTTATTATTACAGGAATCGTCATGAGAAATTTGACAAAACGTTAAAAATGATCATCTTGTGGTAAAAGAACGCATAATACTTCCACCACTACATATAAAACTTGGGCTATTCAAAAATTTCGTCAAAGCGTTGCAAAAAGAAGGGCCGGCATTTCAGTACTTGAAATCAGTATTTCCAAATTTATCTGACGCAAAGATAAAGAAAGGTGTATTTTTTGGCCCACAGATCAAAAAACTGCTCAATGATTCCGCATTCAATACAGTTTTGACACCAGATGAGGAAGAAGCTGAATTAATGAATTGAAGCAGTTAACAAACCGTGAGACATTCAAGTTTAAATTAAAATTTCACATGAAGGGAAAGCTCAATGAATACCTACTATAATCATAAGATCATCTGTTAAACCAATTAAAATTGTTATACTTTGTTTTTATCATTACATTTTATTTTATTTACGTTTCTTGTTCATAAATCCCTTTAAAGGAACACGTTCCACTGGGATTTACACGAGTAGTTTTTAAAGAATTCCTATCCTGTATTATTTTTTAGTTTTTTTTTGTTATTGTTCTAAGCATACAAGTTCATTGTTAATTCATTTTTTTATTGTCGTGCTGTTCAGAGTATGCTTAGATTAGATGCGTACATTACCAGGGGGCTCCATGTGAGCTTTTTGGTGTGGGGGATAGTGGAGGGCCATTAAAAAAAAAGAAGCTTGGAAATCGTTCCAGTGTGTTGTCACAACCTTTTTAGAAAATATCAGAAGCCCAGATTATGAGGAAGCCGTAAATGAATTGCTCAAAAATTATAAGAAAATATGTATAAATTAAAAATATTGTGTTTGCTACATATAATTAATTTCATATCCTTTTATTTCACTGAACACAAGTGTGAATATGTTTTTGAAGATACATTTCCAACATTCTGACATGATTTTTTTCCCGGAAAATCTTGGAGACGAGAGTGATGAGCACGGCGAACGTTTTCACCAACAAATGAAGATGATGGAACGTCGTCACCAACAAATGAAGATGATGGAACCAAGGGTTTTGGGATGAAGCAATGATGGGTGACTATTGTTGGTTTCTGATTCGAGAAACAAGTTCAAAACATCTGAGCTTAGCTTAGACTGACTGTACATATCAATGGTTGCTACTCCGTGATTGATCAGAACTGGTGCAAATTGCACTTCGATCCAAGTGAATAGTGGTTGGGATTTACCATCTACTCTCGAAGTGCACGTTTCAGCAGCTCGAAAATATTGATCAATAACAGCGCCGGCCAAGTCCTTACAATCAGTTGGGAAAGGGAGGGAATGTTGGTGTGTGGTTATTGTTGCTACTAGAGACCGATAATACCTCTGCATCTCCACAATTACCACGGGAAGGAAGTTGTATTAGTTGGGAGGGGTTATCAGTAACATAGATCGGGATTCACCATGAAAAGTTACACTTGTTGTTATTTAACTTGTTCGTTAGCAAAAGCGTTAAGAACTAACATCTGATCGTGATGCAAGCACTACTCATATGACATTTCATAAGATTTAGGTTTACCGTAAAGCATTAAAAGAGACAAAAGGGACAAATAACAAAGTGACAATTGTTAATGAATTCAATTATGAGATTTTCCCTTTGATAACGTCCAATAACACTGAATCGATCATCTCGGCCAAACGGTATTTTCGTCAAAATGATC
This sequence comes from Armigeres subalbatus, assembly GCF_024139115.2. Lineage (NCBI taxonomy): Eukaryota > Metazoa > Arthropoda > Insecta > Diptera > Culicidae > Armigeres > Armigeres subalbatus. The sequence continues at coordinate 91,806 of NW_026943127.1, forward strand.
AGTTCGGGTGAACGACATTTTCGGCCAGTTGTCCCTTTCGGTCCAAATAGTATTCTCGGACCAAGACTTCGGCCAAATTGAATTCGACCATTTCCTCGTGGGACACCGGTCATGATTGTATGCATTTTGTGTTCCTACTGCGTCTTCTCATCTCCTATTTTCTTGTGTTTTTTTGATTTTGCAGAAATATATGGTGCGTCCTGCGTATTTAATTTATTATTACGGCAAAAAGAATGGTTAAAACAAATGTAATGAATCTTGAAATATACAACATATAGGATAAATTGCATACATATAATAATTGTGAATCTTGAACTTAAAATATCTAGAACAATATATTGAGTTATGGGGGCTATCACCTTCAGGTTAAACGTGGTAATATTAAGATCCCTTTAGTCACTCATTAAGAGTATTTATTCAGAGTTTAAAGAATCCAACTTTTAGTGGATCGCAATGCACCAATAAATAATAAATTGCAATAGGTGTCCATAAGCTTTATTTGGAAAATAGAGAGTTGTTTCTTTTTCCCAATTCGAATAAGTCCTAATTACCAGTGGACGATCACACCTCGATGTGAACAGACGCGCTGGTTCACAAGCAGGCTTTTTTTCGGTGCTGTTGTATCGTTCGCGGTATCCATACCTACCGGTCGCAATGTCAGGTGAAGAACACGTTAGCGTTTCTGTTCCCCGAATGTGCCATTCAACCAACTTTGATTGATATGGCACGTTTTGTTAAATCATTAAAAGGGGATCAGGAATTCATGGAAACGGCCTATAAAATATTAGCATAGCATTAGCATTAGCATTGTTACGGTGTAATTCGTAGATTGGACACTAGTGATACTCATGTTTTACTTTTGAGATCCTTATCTAGAATGCTATCAGAAAGAAGGGGAGTGGTCCTTGATTCCAGTCTTAAACAAAAATAACAAAAGCATGAGGATTACTACTCCTGGCCACGCCCATCTTCACCGTAACTAGGGAGAGGAAGGAAGTGTTGATGTAGTACTTACTTAAGAGGCCACCGACTTAGCGACACCCTCATAAGTACCACGGAGTTGGATAATGAGGAAGGTATTCGTTAGGTCAGGATTTGCCTGTAGCTGGCAATGTAACCGTGGTAGATCTTACCCCGTAACACACCACGTAAAGGTGTCTACCCAGCATTACGGGTAGACATGGAAACGGCCTATAAAATATCGGACGAAAAGTCGGTATTTATTCGGTTCAAAACCGAGGAGGCGATGAAGTTTGTACTGCAAAACAATGCTGAATTGTTACCATTCAACTATTTGAATGGGAAGAAGGTAATAGTGCAGATGTCTGTAGCCGGATGAAATACTCGCTACGTACGGATTTTTGACCTGCCACCGGAGATCTCCGATTCGGATGTGTCTTCCGTGATGTCGAAATATGGAAAAGTGAAGCGCACAGTAAGCGAACGGTTTCCAACAGACTATCATTTGGATATGTTTACTGGAGTTCGCGGTCTATATATTGAGATCGAAAAGGTAATCCCGGAGGTTCTATACTTTTGTAATTTGAAAGGGAGAATCTACTATGATGGCGTTAAACCAAAATGTTTTGTTTGTAAATCGGACATGCACCTAAAAAAATCTTGTCCGGTGCTACATGAACGACGAAGCATCTCTATACAGCAGAAAGACGTAAAGCAAGAAGAAAATAAAAATGTGCCGACTGCCGCCGCTGATAGAGTTGAGCCCGGCAGTAGTAAGTAACGAGCAAAAACAACGATATTGTGTGTAAAAGAAACGGACACAAAGCGAAGCCCATGTCCATCCCGTATGGAGCCGACCAACAAAAATGATATTGTGAATAACTCTCCATCGAGCGAGGAAGGAAGCAAATGTGTATCTGTTCCGGACTCTCCACGAAGGAAGAAGAAATACCGCATTGCATCGTACAAATGGATCGACGACGAGAATGAGCGACAACTTCTGATAGCTGAGGATAAGATTAGAATTGCTACTGCAATGAATGTTAAAGTTGAAGAGATTGATTTTTATATAGATTATTCCTAAAATGATTGTAAAATTATATTGTATAATATTGTTTGTGGCTCCACAAAGTGTTTTTAACACGACTGAGCCTTGAAAATAAACAAATGAATAAAAAAAATCCTAATTACACCCACACTTCTTACTTGTCGGATCGAAGGATGGAATGGGTTTAAGCCTGTAGAAATAAGTAAACATAAATATAATTATACGCCATAGCCCGATCAAATAAAATAAAATCATATAAAAATATATAAGTATACATATAGAAACAGGAATAAAATAAATAAGTATTTTTGTTTTATGTGTTATAGTTACTTTTCGTTTAATAATTTAATAATGATATCTTATTTAGATATCTCACTATAAATTATGCTGCAAATGCACTGTCACGAAAATTTATTGCCAAACTGGAGAAAAATTAAATATGATGGAAAGCTATTTGTTTCAAAATAATCGTGCACATTTTTCTTCATGGCGTCGAATTTCTGAAAAAGCTGCTTGTTTAAGGTTACCGGTACCAAAACATAATCAAGCGACAAAAGGACGCATAGGGCGCCTTAATCGTGATTCCCGTAGCACAATCATACAGAAGTAATTTGGTGGAATCTCCGGTATCTCAAAATTCTGAGTTATGTACCGTTCATAATATGACGAGGTAATGTGTATGATTTACTTACCTCGAAGTACGACATGATAAATTATAAATCTAGGCGCTGAATTGTCTGCTTGTTTCAGCACACAGAAAGCTGTACATCGCTGAAAAACTCTGATTCGAGAAACAAGTTCAAAACATCGAAGACAAAGTCATTCGATTCTCAACCATTTTTAATAATACCTGAATAATATTCTTTTGTATCAACTCGGTTTTAAATCCTGACATGCCTTAATCAAATTGATATGTAGAGAAAAGAATCTCCCATGAAAACTTTACATGCGATTTGGATGCTTACAACGACACCTAGAAAAGGAACTCTAAAGCTGTTGTATTTCAGCAACATTTTTAAGTGTTTTACAAAAATGCTCATAACTTCGACAATTTCCAACCGATTTCATCAATTAGAGGCTCATTTTCTCCAGTTTTTAATGGACTCTAGGATACAGTTATGATATACATTTTTGAATCCTTTTTTCCCTTTAAAAATATTGATTAAAACAAGATTTTTTAAGGAAAATTTGCAAAAAAAATTTAAAAAAATGCTGTAAATTTTAAAATAACTTCAAAATAAAGAAAATCAAATTTTTTATTCAAGACCTAATGTTCTAGTGAACGATAGCAAATTTATTTAGCTTAATTTTCATATAAAAAGATTTAAAATTGGTGCACTAGTTCCAAAGGGGCCCTCCTTAGCCGTGCGGTAAGACGCGCGGCTACAAAGCAAGACCATGCTGAGGGTGGCTGGGTCCGATTCCCGGTACCGGTCTAGGCAATTTTCGGATTGGAAATTGTCTCGACTTCCCTGGGCATAAAAGTATCATCGTGTTAGCCTCATGATATACGAATGCAAAAATGGTAACTTGGCTTAGAAACCTCGCAGTTAATAACTGTGGAAGTGCTTAATGAACACTAAGCTGCGAGGCGGCTTTGTCCCAGTGTGGGGATGTCATGCCAATAAGAAGAAGAAGAAGTTCCAAAGATATTGACATTTTAAGAATCGTACTTTTGTCCAAAATTCAATAAATCAAAATTTTTGTGTATCTCAAAAATGGCTCTACTTTACTTTTTTCTGACCACGGCATTGAATTCAGCGTAGGATTTTGCATTCGAAACGTTGGTCAACCACTGAAGTTCACACTTTTTATGTTGTTTTGTAAACTAGTGTTACGTAACGCAAAAAATGGTCATTTTCAACCCCCTCCCCCCTATGTCACATTTTTTGTATGAATTATTTAAAATTTGTGTATGGATTGTCACACTTTGGGAAAGCCCACTTCCCCAGTGAGCGTTACGTAATTTCTGGATACTCCCTATGATGCCTGTGTGTGCGTGTATGTGTGTATGATGTATGTACACAAAATCTTATTCATTTTTCAAGACCATTATCCGATTGCTCGCCATCGTCACATGTTGCTTTCGACGATCCATTTTTTTTTTTCGATAGACAACTTTTCCGATATGTTAATGTGTTCATGTCAATGGTCAAGTCACTGTTTTGCCTCGTTGCCTCGGCAATTTTTTATTCCGATCAAATCGGATATTTTTATGGAATGGAAATAAATGTAATCCAATGCGAATGATAAGACCAATCCTACATAAATGCTAATATTGCCCATGAGTCCTATTTTCTGAAATGTCGGAATCCCAGACCTAAGAAGGAAATTTCAGAGTGGGAAATTATGTCGATTTTACAGGGAAAATTATTCGTGTTAGCCATACACATTTCGATTAGATACCTCGAAGTTTAAAAAACGCTTAGTGGAGCGCAAGACCATCAGATGTCTCTTGTCCGGGTAATCTATCTTCGATTTTTCTTCTTTTTTTCAGCATTTTGGAATATGTTTCCTTGTCAAAACTGTTGCTACGTCCAATTTGGGTTGACAAACCGAGCTTATCGTACCTATCGATACTGGGCGAACAATTAGGAACAGGAAGTACTGTACCGCTCATAAAAAAATCTCCTCCTCCGCTTATTTTTAACCGCAACAGAGAATGAGCGCCGGATAGTCGTCTCAGAAAAACATACCGCCAGAAAAAAGCTACTTTGATATTTTTGAAAATTATACCACGTGCTATCAAAGCATTCATCGCTACGAACCACCATGTGGCGGTCAAATTTTCAAAATTATCAAAGTATCTTTTTTACTACAGGTATGTTTTTCTTATGCGACTATCTGGCGCTTATTTTTGGTTGCGTCGAAAATAGGCGGATGAGCAGATTTTTTTGTGCGCGGTACAATACATTTTGTGCCATAGTCTGCGCAACATAAATTGGTTTATATAAAATAGGGATTATACTCTGTATGCGGATTTTCATCATATTGAAGCAAAAACCTTAGAAAAATGAGTACAGTTTTGCTCAATTCGATAAAATTTTGTTTAAGAGCGTATTAGCACTGTTGGTAATGGAGGCCATTTTTTGACATTTTTCGATTTTACCGATTTTGTTTTTCTTAATATTTTTGTTATAAACTCCAATTTATTGCCTTATTATGTGCCCATGACAACAATAAATTCCCAACTTTTTGATGACATGTAAATCAATATATGAATAGCAGTAAATAAAATTTGGAAAAAAAATAGTGTCAAAGTGCGCAGAATTAGGAGCCACGCAGAATAAGGGACGCTCACGGTATTCATTATTGAGCTGCATCGGAAAAATGAGCAAAATCGTTTCACTTAAATTTAAGGTCACTCCTGACGAAATCCAAGTTTAAAAGTGCTCGCGTTTTCGGGGACACACCACTCGATTCAGAGGCGGCGCACAACTGTCATTTTTGTTGATTTAGCTTTGCTGCGTCGCAGCATGCGTGAAATGATAAAAATGACAGTTGTGTGTTGCTTCCAAATCGAGTGGTGTGCCTCCGAAAACGCGAGCACTTTTAAACTTGGATTCCGTCAGGAGTGACCTTAACGATTTCCGAATCATCCATCTCACCCGTAAAATTGTCGTTCAATAAAAAAAAACAAAACAAACAACCATGCGTTCACTATTATTTTACACTTGAACACCACCATTCGAGCGTTTTGCCCCAGGCTCATTTATAAAAGTAATGAAAATCTTGTTGTTTTCAATAGGAGACCATTGTGAAATGTGGCTGGTTTTGTAATTTTTGCATCTACACTTTGAAATGATTAGGTATTCTTGTTCAATTTGGTGAAAACATAAAAAAAGCGATCAGTGCTGTGCTAATTAAAATCAAATGTAAAATGTATATTGAGGCAAGAACTATTACTAATACGTATGTATATTTACCTGTAACGTAGTTGTGTTGACCACTTTGATGCACCCTTGTATAGAACACCATAGTTTACCATGCACGTTGAGTAACTTCGTCACAGGACTCGTCACGGTTCCCACAGAAATAGTAAGAGGGGTTGTAGTGTTCCAACCGTCTAGAAATGCAAGCAAGCTTCATTGAAGATTTGATCAATATCTTGTTCCAATCATTACTCACTGTGATCCCTCGAATAGATACAGACGTCACCATTAGCTAACGAAACAAACACCTTATTACTTAAGTACAGTATGGAATAGACGGCACTTATATGTGGAATCTTAATTTTGTTCTTCTTGATACGAATATTATCGGTACAGTTGTAAACGTGAATGCAACCATCTTCGGTACCGAGCCACATGGTGGATTGCGACACGTCCGCTTCCTCGGAATTTGACTCTTGATGCCTATGCGAAATCGGCAAGCTGGTCGGCATATTTGGCCCAACAGTTATGCTGGAAGGACTAACCGATCGCTCTGGTTGGCTTTCGGTTTCCGAATCTTCGCTGGAGCTGTCAGACTCGAGCTGTATGTTGCTGGAATTTCTACTACCGGCTGATGACTCATCAGTATTTTTTCGCTTCTCGTGTGGTTTAGAATTGACTATCGAGTTGATGGAACTCGTTATGGATGTCGGTGGGTCTTGAATAGCTATGTTGATGCTAGCATTCGCATGACTAGAAGAGCTGGAATAGTTTTAAAATATTGGTTTGCTTTACAATAGTATCGTTATCAGGGGTAGGGTGAAATGGAGAATATGGCACTGTTTCAATAACTTAGAATGCCTGTTAAATGGATTAAAGGTATCTAAACATTACATGCTGATGACAACTTTCATGTTGTAGGAAAGATTTATTAGTGTAATTGTGCTTATTCTACGAGCATAATGACGTGAGACTGCTCGAATGAAGTGAGGAAAGTCGTATGCTTTCATTTGAATTGTAGGTCGACTCACGTAAGGATAGACAAAATCGACTCACCTCACTCCACTCGTAGAATTATTACAAATGATCCAAAGCTTACCAATCATCGGACGCAGGAACGGATGCGACACACAGTATTCGTGCGTTACAAACGCCATTGCAACTGGTGACAGTTGGTTCCGGCACCAGGCTCAGAACACATACCTGGCCCACGTATCCATCGCTATTACACACCCAAACATCTCGCTGGATGCCGAGCGTCGGAGAGGCACAAGTGAACTGAAGGCCGGCTCTGGTTTTTCTAATGGGTACCGACACCACAAACTCTGGAATCTGAAAACGTTCCGGGGCGCTCGCCAACTTCTGCTTTGCCTCAGTGAATGCCTCCTCCCACTGAGACCGCTTGTCTGGTTTGGAAAACAAGACCGTCATGTTCTGAATGCCACCCCTGTGGGAAAAGAAAATCATTTCTCTGTTGCTTCGGGTTATGGCTTCACTACTTACGATGAATTTAACATTAGTTCCAGTACGTTCAATTGAGCATCGTTTGTTTGCCTTTCGGATAGTTGCCGTTGAACCTCTCGCTGTAGATCACGAATAGACTCTTCAAGCAGTTGATGAGGACATCTGATTCGAATAAATTAGTAATAGGTAGTTGGAAATATTATTTAATTTCTTTAAATGAGTCAGTTCCATTGAACGTTACGCCAAACTGGGTGATGAACTTATTTTTGAATAAAAAATCACATTATAAAGGAAAACAAGTAATATACTAACTAGAAAATGAAATGGACTGGTAAGGTGAAGCATAATGCACATAATTATCAACAATTTGGATTAAATCAAGAAAAATTATTAATAAAAATAATCCGTTATAAATTATAACTAAGGTTCAATAACTTTTTATTTCATTTCGACGACCCATTGGTCCATTAACCCATTGGTACATTAACATTTTACTTTTAGACCAACATTTGAAAAGGAGGTTGCAGCAAAAAAATATTCGTTCTGATTGTTCGTCTACATATATATGTAGACAAAGAATCAGAAGGAATAAATTTTGGCTGTTACGCTCGTTTCAAATGTTGGTCTAGAGTCATAGAACAGTCTAGAACATAGACTAGAACAGTCTAATCAATGGACGCAGTAGTTCTAATTCCCTACCTAAAAACGTTTCAGGAGAATAATATAAAATATTGCTTACCTCAGACTTGCAGCCAGATCAAATATTTGCGTTAACTTATTTGAATCGTCCGATAGATGCTCTATTTCTTTCATGATACGCCGAATGTTTTCATCTTTTGCTGTGGAATATAAAAAAAATTGAAAAGTAATTTCTAATTTTGTTGAAACAAAAATAGAAGTTATTTGTGTGAGTAGATAGTTGTTAATCATCACCATATAGGATGGTGCCGTGCCCTGAATAGTACTATGAACAGATTGATCAATGTTACAAAAACTGGTGCCTCAAAAGGGTTTTTTAAATCAGTAGACAAGTATTGTAGAAATAGGATGTCATAGACACGAAATATGTTCTGTTGTTATTGATACTTGATCTTCATATCATAGCATATGGTAACATTAATCGAGACCAGCTGGGGCAGTTAATGCACGAACATGGATTTCCGGATAAACTGATACGGTCTGCTAAGCGACGATGGATCGGGTGAAGTGCGTAGTGATGATCTTTCGTGTCTGCTACTTGCCATCACCTTGGAGGTGGTAATACAAAGCGCAGTGATTGACACGAATGGTATGATTTTTTACGATTTTTCCGCCAACCATATTGCGATTATGGCACGTAACTTCGATAAGATGAAAAAAGCCAACTTATGGAAGATGAAAGAAGTTAAGTAGATTGGACTAATCATCCACAAGTCGAAACAGAAGTCCACTGTAAGAAAAGGCTCAAGGGAGGACACCGTTAGCCACTCACCATGATTTGTATCTGTGATGACAAATTCGAGGCAGTTGAAAAATTGAAATTTTCAGAATAAAAGTGCTGTGTATGGTGGGGTGCTACAATGTTGACAGTTTATTAGTAAGAATAAACTCATTGGTTTTGCTAGATCTAGGTGTTGCTAGATCTTGTTGGGTCAATAATATTTTTAACTTTGGAGTGGATTAAGAAAAATCTACCCCTATAGTGGGTCTGACGATGATTTCGAACCACTACTGAACCTGGCTGGAATCATGAAATCCCACTCTGCGCAGTGACGTTTGAATATCAGCCAGATTAGCAAAGATCTGGAAAAGCGATTTTCGTCTGTCACGACCATTGACATGGTTGGGTCCAGTAAACTCCGTGTCACGGTCAGTGATCGCAAACAGGCCAACGAGATTGCCACCTGTGAGCTTTTCACTCTCGAATATAGGGTGTATTTACCGTCAGCAGTGTGTGAGATCGCGGGGGTGGTGACGAAGGGAAGTATGACATGCGACGATTTGAAACAAGATTTCGGTCGTTTCAAGAACGTTTCTTTGCCTCCTGTTGCGATACTGGTTTGCAAACAAATGTATTCGGTGTCGCAGGAGGGAGAGAAGCGGAGTTATTCCCAGTCTGACTCTTTCTGCGTCACTTTTTCCGGGTCCGCACTGCCTGACTACGTAGTGATTGGCAAACTTCGTCTACCTGTTCGGCTGTATGTACCGAAGGTGATGAATTGTGTTAATTGCAAGCAGCTGGGCCACACCGCTCAGTACTGCTGCAATAAACCTCGCTGTGCATCATGCGGAGAGAAGCATTTGGAGGGCGCGTGCAAGACGGCACCGAAATGTGTCTATTGTAACGAAAGCCCTCCACATGCTCTTGAAGCTTGCCCAACGTACATACAGCAGCGAATACACCAGAAGCGGTCTCTACAGCAGCGTTCTCGGCGAAGTTACGCCGAAATGTTGAGGAAGGCCGCTCCTCCACTCGTTTCTGACACCATCTACTCGTCTCTTCCTTTGGACGATCAAGGTAGCTCAGACTCCGAGGTTGGAAATGGGGTTCCCTTTGTTTTCAATGGCTCAACGAGGAAGAGAATAAAACAGAGCCAGCGACCCTCAAAAAAGCCTAGAAAACAGCCTCAAAGTGAGCCCCAATCCAACATGGTCAAATTCAAAGCGGGTGGAAATACTCAAAAACGTTCAACCTTTGTGGTTTCACATCGGGAGTTTCCACCGCTTCCGGGAACATCTAAAATCCCAGATGCCCCATTTTTTGCGATTTCTCAGCCAGAAAGAGAGCATACAGAGCGAGCAGAAGAACTCCCGAGCGCTCCAATGTTCACACTTTCTGGCATCGTGGAGCTCATCCTCAACTTTTTTTATGCTTCCGACCCCGTGAAGAACATGGTCAAAACTGTTCTTCCTATTCTGACTTCTCTCCTGAAGCAGCTGGCTTCGAAAATGCCCCTCCTCGAGTCATTTTTATCCTTCGATGGCTAACTTAGTCAATAAGGGTAACATGATTTCGATTCTACAGTGGAACTGTCGAAGTATTCTTCCAAAATTAGATATTTTTAAATTTTTAGTTAACAAATTACAATGCGATGCTTTTGCTTTATGTGAAACATGGCTAACACCAGATGTGAACCTTCATTTTCCTGATTTCAACATACTCCGCCGCGATCGGGCAAATCGATATGGAGGGGTGCTTTTAGGGATCAAAAAACAGCACTCCTTCTATAGAGTCGATCTTGCGCCGATGTCTGACACCGAAGCTGTCGAAGCGCTCTTCAGGCACAACGTCGGCCGGTGCCAGGAGCTTCGGTTCGTAGGAAACCCTACAGTCCGTGGTGGGGCATCGAGTGTACGCAACTTTATCGCGAGAAATCCGCCGCGTTCAAAGAATTTCGGAAACACGGGGCGATCGTTCTTCACAAACGATACACCGCGCTCGAAATCCAGTTCAAGAAACTGGTCAAAGAAGCGCGGATATTGGCGCACTTTTGTTGAAGGTTTATCGCGCGAGACTTCAATGAAAACTCTGTGGACCGTCGGGAGAAGAATGCGCAACGCGTCGTCCGTAAACGAAGATCGTGAAAGCTCTTCGCGGTGGATACTCGACTTCGCAAAGAAAGTTTGTCCGGATTCGGTACCGGTGAGGCAAGAGCTACGTGATGCTTTTGCTGACAGGGATGATATGGATCGTCCCTTTTCGATGATTGAATTCTCACTTGCTCTCCTTTCATGTAACAATTCCGCTCCAGGGATGGATAGAATCAGGTTCAATTTGCTCAAAAACCTCCCAGACGTCGCGAAGAGGCGCTTATTGAGCCTGTTCAACCAGTTTCTGGAGTGCAACATTGTTCCGGATGATTGGAGGCAAGTGAGGGTGATAGCCATCCAGAAGCCCGGAAAACCCGCGTCGGATTATAATTCGTATCGCCCCATCGCGATGCTGTCGTGTCTTCGGAAGTTGTTGGAGAAGATGATTGTCTTCCGGCTAGACAAATGGGTTGAATCGAATAGTTTTTTGTCAGATACACAATTTGGTTTCCGCAGGGGCAAGAGAACGAACGACTGTCTTGCGTTGCTTTCTTCAGAAATTCAGCTTACTTTCGCTAAAAAAGAGCAAATGGGCTCAGTGTTTTTGGACATTAAGGGGGCTTTTGATTCAGTTTGCGTTGATGTCTTATCCGACAAACTCCACTCGTGTGGACTTTCACCAATTTTAAACAATTATTTGTACAATTTTTATGAGAAGAAGCGTATGAGTTTTTCTCATGGTGACTCGGCAACTTCCCGAATTAGCTACATGGGTCTCCCCCAGGACTCATGTTTAAGCCCCCTTCTTTACAATTTTTACGTCAGAGACATTGATGAATGTCTCATGCCAAATTGCTCGTTAAGGCAGCTTGCAGATGATTGTGTTGTATCCGTTTCGGGGCCAACCGCAGTTGATCTGCAAGGACCGTTGCAAGATACTCTGGACAATTTGTCCACTTGGGCTACGAAGCTGGGTATCGAATTCTCTCCGGAGAAAACTGAGATGGTTGTCTTTTCAAAAAAACATAAGCCGGCAAAGTTCCCGCTCCAACTGATGGGTATTTAGATGGGTGTTCTAAATACCTCGGGGTCTGGTTCGACTCGAAATGTACCTTCGGGAAGCACATTGTGTTTCTGACACAAAAATGCCAGAAACTGATCAACTTCATGCCATCAATAACCAGAACATGGTGGGGAGCGCATCCCGAAGTTCTTATGACGTTGAATAGAACAACCATTTTTTCGGTCCTTGAATACGGTAGTTTCTGCTTCCAGTCCACGGCTAAAACACACATGCTGAAGCTTCAAAGGATTCAGTACCGCTGTCTCCGTATCGCGTTAGGACGTATGAATTCGACACATACGATGAGCTTGGAAGTACTTGCGGGAGTACTGCCACTAACAGATCGTTTCGCGGAATTATCGCTCCGGTTCCTCATCCGCTGTGAGGTTCTCAATCCATTGGTCATTGACAACTTCGAGAAGCTGCTCGAACAAAACCCTCAATCTCGATTCATGAGTATTTATCACTGGTACATAACGCTGGAGGTAAGCCCTTCTTCGGTAGATACCAATTGTGCTAACTTCTTAAACTCTTACAGTTCCTCTGTTACTTTTGATCTGTCCATGAAGTAGGAGGTTCATGGAATACCAGACTTTCTGTGTGCGGAGGTCATACCTCCATTATTTGCAAGCAAATACGGGCACGCCAGTGAGGAGAGAAGCTTTTTTACAGACGGGTCCAAAATTGATGATTCCACTGGTTTCGGTGTTTTCAACGTTTTTCATAGCGCCTACTTTAAGCTCAAAGAGCCTTGTTCCGTGTATACTGCTGAGCTAGCAGCTATACACCATTCACTCGAGCAAATCGCATCCCTACCTCCTGACCACTTTTTCATCTTCACCGACAATCTAAGTTCCTTGGAGGCTGTTCGGTCAATGAAACCGGTTCAGCACTCAGCGTATCTTCTGAATGGGATACGGAAAGCTTTGAGTGCCTTATCACAACGGTCTTACACAATCACCATGGCTTGGGTCCCTTCTCATTGCTCGATCCCGGGAAATGAGAAAACGGGCTCTTTGGCTAAGGTGGGCGCTGTGGAAGGTGATATTCACGATCGGAAAATCACTTTCGATGAATTTTTCACATTGGAAACCTTGAACAGCTGGCAACAGAAATGGACAAATGGAGAGTTGGGTAGTTGGGAGTTGGCTGTATTCAATTCGCCCGCAGGCGTCAAAGCGTTCATGGTTCAAAAAAGACGAGACTTCATTCGTACCATGTGTCGTCTAATGTCCAATCACTACACTTCAAATGCACATCTTTTCAAAGTGGGGCTCTTGGAAGGTAATCTCTGTGTTTGCGGCGAGGATTATCAGTACATCGATCACGAGCACGTGTGGGCGTGCGAGAAGCATCATGGCCCCAGATCTGCGCTAACTAAACATTTCCGGGTCCGAGGAAAACAACCAAAGCCTATTAGGGAAGTGTTGTCGGGCCTTGATCTCGAGTACATGTCCCTGGTCCACCAATTTTTGAAAGTTGCTGATGTAAAACTGTAATCATTGTCTGCCCATTCCCTTGTCTGTCGTACCCCATATCGAATGTCTTCCTCTTGTTGTACATTTCCATGTCTGTCGTTAATCCCTTCCGTATGTCTTCCTCTCGTCGTTGTCTCCCAAAAAAAGTTTGTTTGTCCCGTTACAGATGTAAAAATGCGAGGAATGTCAACTTTGTGAACATCAGCATCGTAATTACTTAAGCACCCTAAAATCCTTTCCTTTCGGTTCCTCAAAACTAACACTATGTATAAGAATCGAGAAATGTATTGTTAAACTTGATTTCGGCTCCGTAACGCTTCACGGCAAATGAGCCTTCCAAATAAACGAAAGATTAAAAAAAAAAGTCGCAACAGTCACCAACTGGCGTCTTTTAATATTATCTTGAACTTCATAGAACATGCAAAACATGTAATATTAAAGGTTTAAAGATCCCACTGGACGTAGTTTATTTAATGAGATGCAAGTCTTGAGAAAGATGAGTAAGATGAGGAATCGCAATCGGATGTATTCTGATAGAAAAAAAAATCAAAATCTGTCGTGGCTAGGTCAGTGGTTTGACGGAACAAACGGACTTTTTTGGGTCAATTAAACCAAATCTGGAATCGAAATGGCTATTAGACATTTTGACTGTTTTTACGTAAAACCTAATTTTAAAAAATGTTCTATTTATTTTTGTTGTTGCCTGTTTTCCCACTTGCAAGGCAGTGGCAACTATATTGCCACAAATGTTGTCCTGCTTGCCGGGCAGTGACAACTATATTGCCACCAATTTTTCAATGTTTCTCAACTGTTTAATGTATAACAAACAAACATTTGAGTTTAATACCATGTCAACATTGTGTCCTACTGTTGTTTTTGTTAATGTAGTGTTCAGATTTACGGTATACACTGTAAACCCAGCAATACTCTTTAAAGGGTAAAATCCACCCATTATTTTTCGATATATGGAACTGTCAGAATAATGAGTACCTTTATTTTTTTGGTAATGTGTATTTTGTGCCCATTTTCAAGTTCCATGTTTCTACTCATTAAAGAGTGAAAATAAAGTTGAAATTTATAAACAAACAAGCAAAGATGACCGAAGCGGTATAAGAATTCTTACATTAATTACTGTTATTTTTAATAAATATCCAATAAATTACGTGTATTTTAGCTCAACGATCGAGTATTTTATCAGCAATCAACTTCTTCAGTGAACCTTTGATTTTGGCACTGATTCCTGAGAGCGCTGCTGGTGTTCCGGAGATTGGAAAGCGGAAGACGGTTGCTGGCTTCAATTCCAGCGTTGTTTCCGAAGCCAGCTGCAGGTGATGTACCGGATATCGAGAAGCCGAAGACGCTTGGCTTTATTAAGGAATGCTTTCGATTCCAGTATTGGATCCGGGTGCAGCTGCTAAAAATTGTGCTCCGCAGTTCGGTGCAGAATGCAGTCATAAGTCGAAGACTCGGTTAGAGCTTCGCTGATCCTGTTTTGCCGAGAACTACAAAGCCCGTACTTCAGAATATAATAACCTGTGGATTCCGTCGACGGAAGCAGTCTGACCATGCGTATCAGTAAATCAGAAGACTACGAATAGAGAATGTAAAGTTTGGAGTCACCGGAACCACTCGTGATTTGTTTAAGTTTTTATGTGCATTTACGTTCATTGAATAAATAATACCCTATTTTGGTTTACTATTAATGGACATGCCTACCCGAGTCTACCTATTAATAACTTAATTATTAGTTTCAAATTCCCGAAAACGCATTGTTAGAATAATAAAGAGTGATTTTTACACATTTTCTGGCAAATATATTTTCGGATAATGGGTAAAAATCACCCGCTGATCTGACGTACAAGCAGTTTACCCATTAATGAGTAAACGCTGTTTACTCTTTTAATGAGTTGAACTATTTAACTTCATAATGGGCACTTTTTTACCCATTAAAGAGTACTTTAGTGGCACAGTGTAGAGCATCGTCTCGGTCCAGCTTGTGCGAAGATAGCAGTGACGTCACATGTTTACATTCAAACTGAATGTTTACATACGTGATGAGCCTGCCTTGTTTTTTGTATGCCGTAGTTCAGATTAGTCTGCCTTATAAAGGGTTAACACAAATAACGGTTTTGGACTAATCACTGGAGCAAGGCACTCTTCAACAGTCGAGATCTGTTCTGACCACGTTCTTGTGAATGCTGGAGGGAAAAGCAAGGTTAGTTGGGACACCTATACTCATCGGTGCCACGGGATGCTTAGGAACTGTTAGTGTGGAAACAGTAACGATAGGAATCGTTTTAGTAGAACGTGAAACACAGGAAGAACTAAGGCATACAGAATAGGAAAAGAGGCGAGTATGTGATCAAACCCATGACCTCCTGCTCAAAAACGATAGCCACTAGACCACCGAGCATGTTTCCGATTTGAGCAACAGTTCTGGTATTGAGAAATCGATGCACATTCTACCTATACTGCCGCTGAAAGCATAACTGTTCCATGTTGATATGAAATCCATTTCAATATGGAAAAATTATGCTTGCAATATAATCAATTCTAAAAATAATCAGGGCTTGGGCTGGAATATTTATATATTTTTATAGAAGAAGTCACGGTTCACAGAAATTAAAAAAAAATCGACTACTAGGATTTCATATTACATCCTAGATCAAGCGATCCAAAGCAAACTTCCAAAAAATCGGATGATTGTCAAAGAATCTGTTTTGAGAGCTCAGAATCCCTTACGGATCAGATTTAGAGCGGTCTTTGGTATGTTTCTGTTTCAATAGAGGTTTGAAGAAGACTTTTTCCGTGGGCTTCTAATAATCAATTCAATCGTGCTTCATCATAACTTAAAAAAAATTAATCGCATTTGCAGATTTAATAAAAAAATAAATAACAGTTTCTATTTTACCTTTGGGAAGATCCATTAATTACGTAACGTAAAAATTGGGCATTTTCAACCAACCCGTGAGCAACTTGACGTCTCCAGTACATTGTCAGTGTACCCCGAAAAATTGGTTCAGGTGGTTCTGTTAAACTTTCTTATATCGGGAACATTTCTCGATTATGGCGTAAAAGGTTAAAGATAAACCTAATTTTATTTATTTTTTTTATTATAACACAATTGCATTACTCATTAGTTATTTTGGTATAGGCTCGTATATACTCAAGCACTACGGGGCTGGGTGCTGAGAATATAGATCACTACTACGTGGTTTGTTGCTGGATTATTCGAAACAATTAATTATAGGGGTACCAACTCGGGAATAACTTGACATCTGTACCATATAGTAGTACCATATCACTATACCCCGAAATTTTGGTAATTTTAATTGGTTCTGTCAAACTTGTGATTATCTGAATCAATTTATGAAAAAAGGGAAAACGAAGGTAATGTTCAGTACTAAATACCGTGACAAAAAATCATCACTCTAGAATTAATATTAGAAAAGAGGCGGTAGCTGATGACTTTAAGATGACCGACTGAAGGTTGAAGGAGCGATTGCTAAAACAAATCAAATTGCGAAAATTTTACCGTCGGCCAATTTTGATCGATAGCGCTCAAATGTCGCATAACTTGGAAATTTATGAGAATTTCGCAGGTCGAATATGTTTTGTGAAGTATTAATGGGTGAACTGGGCTGGAAATACAGAGGAGGAAAGTAAAGTTATTAGATAAATGGGCACGGAAGATGTCGCTTTTTAAAATAGCTTATAAAAATCTAAAGCAAATCATCCTTTTCATTTTTTTTTTTTTTTGGAAAAGATGTTTAGTTTTGATACACATAGTTAAGTTTGCCATTTTAAGGTGTTTTTATGAGATATTGCGAAAAAAGATTCGGCTGCCGGTGGGACTTGAACCCACACTATTCCATTAAGTACACGGACGTATTACCAATTATACAACAGCTGCCCTTGCGAGAAGTTGTTCTATAACCAGCAAATAACGATGGGATATCAGTCAATTCCCCGTATCTATCGAATCTGCTTTGGCAACATTTTGCACCCTGTTCTCTCTACCCTTAATATGATAATAATCTCCCTACTCTTAATATGATATATTTTCAATTTATAGTAAATCTTCGCGAAATATTTCTCTATAGTTAATCCGATTTTCAAATCCATACAAATGAACCAAAATAAACCCACAGCCATTTGAAAACAGACAAGATAATATATTTAAATGAGTGTTTGTACTTTTTTTCTGGAAAAAATTGATATTGCCGGTAAAACTACAGTCAAACCTCCATGAGTCGATATTGAAGGGACCATCGACTCATAGAAATATCGAGATGTAGAATAGAAAATCCTTGGAAAGCTCTTTGGAGGGACCATCACAGTAACCCAGAAAATATTTTTTAGTATGGAATAATTTGCTTCCATGAGTCGATATCGAGTCATAGAACATCGACTCATGGAGGTTTAACTGTAACCTTACACCTTGAGAAAACCTTCCGCCGGATTTTGGTCCCCGCGTCCCGTGTATTTTAAATGGAGCCGGGATTGCGATTATCCGTGCTCAATTTTGAATAATTCGTGCCAGATATCGCATAATATGTAAACGACCCTTGAAAAATTCGCGAACCAAATTCCCGAGGTGTGAGGCTACCTTAATATGAAAGTATGGGTTGGAAAGTATCTTGACTTCCCTCAAGCAAAAAGATGTTGCAGTTAAAATTATCGTACCGAGGGTTAATTTAAGAATATGCACGTTAAACCCGTACATCATTACGCGCAGTGAAAATAAACCGTGGTGTTTATTTATTTAATTAAAAAGGCACATCGATTTAAATACTCTACAAAACTATCCTTCGTAACGAAAATAACCACTTTCTCGTACGCAAGGTGTAACGAAAAGGCTATATATTCACTTCCAAGATGATTTTGTGATAGAAGGTCCGGAGACCCATAGTGTTATATACAAATCTACTCAGCTCGACGAATTAAGATGATGTCTGTCTGTGTGTATGTGTGTGCGTGTGTGTATGTATGTTCGAAAAAAACCCACTCATCTTTTAGACACTTATCTTGATCCGGTTTGTTTGAAATAGATTGCATTCGACGGAAAATCCAGTCCCATTGTTTCCTATTAAAAAATTGGCTTGATCGGATATGGGTTTTGTATGGAACATTTCAAAATTTCACACTTTACTCAATCCCCCTTCCCCCGCAAGAGACTAAGCGTTACGTAATTTGTTGACGCTCCCTTTTTTGTCTTTATTAGCGAGACTTTCAGCCCAAAACTATTTTACCTCTGTAAAACCTTTGAAAGAAGTGAAGCTTAGACATCTTTGAGCGCTTTAGGGATTTTAAAGGGCCTGAAGTCCAAAACAACAATCAGTAGTCTATTGCTTTAGGATCCCAAAAACATCTACGATTATTGTTTGGAATCTGATTAACTTTAATATCGCCTTCTGCTAACACACAAATGTTTGCCATCCAATGACTTCATATGTTTTTACCACAATCATGGGTAAGACAGTGCTTTGACTGTCCCACCCAGAAAATTTCATGCGTAGGACATGTCCTACCTGTTCCACCCACTCCCGGCGCCACTGGCGTCTTCGTTTTAACAACATTTTTAAGAACTTTACATTATACATGTTTATTGACAAATGCTTAGGGTCTGTTCACAAATTACGTAACGCTTCTGGGGGGAGGGGGAGGTCGAACTTGCGTTATACTTTGTTACACTAAAAGGTGGGGGAGGGGGTGGGTACTACCAAATGTTACGCATAACGCAAATAAAAATTTATTTGAATGTCTTTTTTTAATCACTGATTGAAGTAATTGCTGTTTATCGTTATTGTATATTAGTCATTATCGAAATAGATCGAAATCAAGCATGCTAACATAGCGGGACTGATATGCGTAAAACTACCAAGCGAATATTGTATTTCTCGACACCACAGTTCCGCAAAACTATGTAAATGGTTATGATCGCAAATTCTATTTTCGTTTCTGCTAGCTGCATTCTTGATATCTTTGATTATTAATCAGGTGCCGTCCCTATTCTAACAGTGTTTAAAAAATACCAAAACCCAAATGCTTCAGAGAAGGGAATTTTTTTTTCACAGTTACGCGTTACATGGGGGAGGGAGGGGGTACCAAAAATGTTACTTTTTGTTACGAGGGGGAGGGGTCAAAAGTTGGATTTTGCGTTACGTAATTTGTGAACAGACCCTTATCGAATAATGCTCCCTATTATTCATCCAACACACTATCAACAATTTTCCTTCCTGAGACATCTATGAACGTAGTATAGGTTCCCTGTATCTTCACTAGTAGTTTTTGAACTAACATTTCTTTTAATCCTTTCGTGATTGTAAGGACGTGGCCAGGTATGTAACTGCTTCTGTATGGAACTATTTCCAAGTATATATTTGCGACAATATACAGTAGATTGTTCAGTTGAGCTTCATCCACGATTTGTACAATCATCTATGCTACTACTATGCTATTATGATAGATAAGTTGTAACACTTGTACACATCGAGTCAAAAAAAACCTCACGAAACCTTCGTTATTAACGATTGTACTTTAATTTGGTCGGGGTTCTGTCAATTCGCACCAATCAGCTTTTTGACTGATATTTTTTTCGTAAAAGGAAAACAGGAATCATTTCATATCAATTCATACGTAGGAGGGTGGGGGTAAAATTGACACCCTAAGGAATCGCGCAATTTCACATTGTAAACGATGTAATATTAGGGACCTAAGCCACTCACGTGAGTCTCAAATCGGATCAGTACGATGGCTTGAAGTCAATTTAATGGAAAAGATTTTGTGATTTTGTGAATTTTATGACAATGTAAATCAGGATGAAAAATAAGATCCACTTGACAGGGCTCCAAATTTGTAACGATTTAGCTCAAACGGAACCCCTGTCCGTTTGAACCCATCTCCCCTACATTTGTTGTAGGATATCATCAGTTATGGTATTGAGGGATATTCGATACGATTAGTTATCAATTAAATATGTTAAATGAAAGGCAAAAATGGGAATTTTTTGTTGGCGCTTGGTACGATTTGACAAAACTCCGGCCATTTGTGAAGCATTTTTTCTTTATCAACGTGCTTTTTTATAAAATTATTATAAATTTAAGTTCAACACTAATTCATTTGTAAAGCATATTGAGCAACTGTTCGCACCATCGCATCAATTCCATTTGTGTCCAAAAATCCCAATGATAGATCGTCACTGTGATGTGACTCTGATAACGTACTAATAAGCAATCAACGTCCATTGAATCGTTTTGTCTCGTGAATCAATACAGTATCACCCAAACAGATTGATAACCAATCGAAACGCCTAACAACCTTCATATAGAACTCCGAAAAATGGTTTTATCTTTCCCTCCTCTGATAACGGCATGGACTATAACCACCAATACAGCATTATATGTCATGTTGTGCGAAAGATTATTGCACCTTCCGAAGTATCGGCTAATTGTTACCGAATCAGTCTGCATAAGGTGATTGACAAACGCAGTGTCTTTTGGTTTGTGGCCTAATACGTGTGTCGCTCTTCCTTCGCCGCCATTAAAATGCCAAAAACTCCAGAAACGAAGTTTGTAAACTCACTTTTTCTGACCAACCTGATCCAGTCACAGTTCGGAGAATCGGAGATCAAAATCAAGGCGTACGATGTCGAGCCAGCGACTGCCGAAATCAACGACCCGTACGCGAGATCATCCATGAATCGGATTCTGGTGAAGTGAGTATTTTTCTTATTCAAAAACACTTAATTTCAAGTCAGACAATATTCATTGTTCATTACAGGTATGTATCCAGAGAGAATCCTGTCGAAAATGCGATAACATTTGTTGCAAAGATCAAGCCCGTCGAAGGACAACTTGCTGAAGAATTTAAGAAAAGCGATGTGTTTGATAAGGAAATCTTCGCCTACAAAAATGTTCTACCCAAGCTGGTGACCGTCATTTCCAAACTTGGTGGGGCTGTTGAGTTGGCTCCACAGTAAGTATACGTAGGGTCAGCTGACTTTGTTTTACGTCAACAAACGGTTCATCTACAGTCACAACTTGGTTTAGCCGAATCTAATCTTCTGACAAGTTATGATCTATCCCTATCGCATTGAAGTGTGTTCGTTTCGCTACAGGCGCCGTGTAATTTTATGACCATGGGCAATGCAAGACAGTCGCCGGGTACGAACGTGGCTAGATAGAGTTGCGATTGATTAAATATCCAGATTTACCCTAAGCTACCGGATGTCATTGATTACTTTAACATGAATTTACAATTGCAGATTAATCTACTCGTCTGATGTCCCTTCAAATTTGATGGTGTTGGAGGACTTGACCGTACGAGGCTATAGCGTTGAGAATCAACAGCTGGGATTAAATTTGGAGCAATCTAAGATGGCCATTGAAAAATTAGCCTTTTTCCATGCTGCAAGCGCTGTTTTGATTGATGAGGTAAGATTATGGTACGATATTTGCACAATGCATTATTAAATATTTAAATACCCACTCGTACTTGGTTTGAGTACAGTTGATACGGAAAATAGATTGCGAGTGTTGGATCATGTGCCTGATGTTGGCTATTTGGACCCATCAGTACCAGCTAAGATGCTTATGCTGACGGAGGTCTTTTATAACTTAGTTGGAGACAGTACCAGTTAAGCGTACTGAAGATTGTGGGTTCAATTACCACCGAAGGAAAGTGGGTACCTACCTGCGATATATTCTTTCATATGCTGTGCAAATGCACATCAAGTTTTCAAATATTGTAATGAATCTCCATGTTGCGAAGACAACACCCAGGAATAAGCAAATTACCTTTGAGGCAAAACGCCTTTTGTGGTTTTTCTCATATTTACCGTCATTAAGATGTCCGTAGAAAATTAGGTCTAAAATTATGTATGTTTCAAAATAGTGTATGGGAAGGTCGGAAAACCCGAAAATTTCCACATTTTGAAAAACCATCTAACATTTTGGCGAGGCAAAACGCCCTAGTGGCACTAATCTACACGTACTTGCGTCTCCACGCACAATCCATACCAGAATGCTGATTCGCCGACGCGTGGTGCTTTATTCCCTAGGAGCTGCCAGCCTCATGAGTTTTCCGGGAACAGAATATCACCATTTTTTTTAATGTAAATATTATCAATATGATTGAGATTTTTGACAATTTTTGAATGGCATCAACTAGCTATCTTGTTTAACTGATGCATAATGTAAAAATACCCATGAATAGCGTTACAAATTAGACAATAAAGCAGCGTTTGCTTAGCTAGGGCATATTGCCCCCCTCATGAATGTTTAGAACAGAATTGTCCCAAACGATATATTTTTGGTGACCATCGCTGTTATAATGCTCGACTAGACTAATGCTTTAAATTATTCACTTCATATAATCCCTTTCTGTTCTGGAAAATGGATGATTATTTTAATCTATTAAATATATTGAACTATTGATACTATACCGCAGCTAACCGAAAGTCGAGCACATATGTTTATGGATCCCATATGAAGATGTGCTCGACTTGCGGTTAGCGGCAGTATATATGAGAACTATATTAACTACTTGAGAAACTGCAGTTGCCTATTTTTTTTTAAAAATGTTTTCCAAGAAAGCAGGGAAATATGTTTTTAACAAAATGGCATTTATTCTTTCATATCCAAAACTCAGCCTAAAATATTCAAAATATGAAAAAGAAAAGTACAGTGACCTTTTAATCAAAATAAGTTATCGTTGTAAAAAGTATATAATCGGAAAAGCACGTTTACTAGACACACTCAGCATGAGCCAACAATCAGCATGCGATACAGCATACGAGCTTCGGATGGATCAATTTCACATTATTAAGTGATTTTGCTACCGACGGAAACTTTATACTGTCATGACGTGTCACCAAGCGATTATAATTTGCCATTTTTAGAAAAATTGTCTCGCCTCAACTTTTGTTGTATTGCGAATCGTATGAGCGAATCTGATGGACGCTTTCTGTACTCGCTCGATACGGTTAATTTGCACGTTTTAGACGACTTCAATTCGTTGCATAGATCGTTGACGAAGAGTACAAAGAGCCCGAGATGACTCCCTCGAGGAACGCCTGAAGTAATGTGAAATGGATCCGACATATCTGTTCCGATTTTTACGGACGCGTTACGATTGTGAAGATTGCAATCCAATTAGTAAGCCAATTAGGGAAACCTACCTGCTTTTGTTTGTCTACATCTAACTGATGAGGAACTCTATCAGAAGCCTTCGAGAAGACAACACAACACACATGGTGACCAAAATCCGGCATAAAATATTCTCAAAGTGTCTACAGCAATAACTAAATGCTATAGTGTGCAGACTGGGAAAACTTACTCTAAAACAGGAGTATTGAGGCAGCCTCAATCTAGTCTACGGATTTTGTTACCGTTGCGGCATTGTTGTAATTTCTACTAGAAATATCTTATTAACACAACAAAGCCAACTCATAATTTAAGAAGCAATTCAATTTTAACACGCCTTGTTTAAATTCTTTGACTTCACATATTGTATTTTTTGTTTGTTTGTTTCAGAACCCTGAGGACTATACCAAGTTTGCGAAAGGAACTTTCCATGCTGATTATAAAGACAAGCTGAAGTATTTCAGTGATGCCCTGACGGCTGTGGTGGATAATGCTTCGGAACTCGGCATAGACAGCAATGTTGCAACAAAGCTTAAGACACTTCCGATTAAGACCATACAGAAGGCAATTGATTCATACGGTAGTGATTTCTATGGGCTGAAAGTGCTGAATCATGGAGACTTTTGGACAAATAACATCATGTACAAGTACAAAAACAATGAACTGGTCGATGCCATTTTTGTGAGTTATGCTGAGCTACAATTTAGGTTTATTGTGACGTTTTATAACCAGTGAATTTACTTCAGGTAGATTATCAGAACTGTGTGATTGGTTCACCAATCATTGATTTGACCTATTTCCTCACATCTTCACCTGCTTACGATGTGCTAGAAGAATCGAAGGATGCGCTGATTTATACTTATTATGAAACACTGTCGCTGCTGTTGCAGCGCCTGAACTACAAAAAACCAGTTCCGACGCTAGTTGACCTACAGGTTGAATTGTATAAGCATGGCGCCCTTGGTGAGTATGTATAAAACATTCTTAACGAAATTTAATCTGAAAATACTTTTTATATCTTACAGAGGTAATCTTTTCACTAACAACGGCTCCATTTTTACGTACCAAGCACGCGCAAAATACCCCGGCTGTTCAACCATCTTTGTATAAAGATGATAAAAAGGTGGACATTAAGCCAATTCTAAAGGAACATGCCAGTGCCATCGTAAAACAGCTCAAGGACTACGAGCTGCGTGGCTTGCTCGATTGGGGTGCAGCCGAGAGCAAGATCAAGAGCCTGATGGGACGTTTCCAACGCTAGATTGTTAAGCTTTTGGATACGTTGAGCTCAATTCGGTACGGGTGTTGTCACAATAAAGCTTTTCAGTTGTTCATGCGTAAATTCGTTCAATTCTCATAATCTTTGAAACATTGCCGTAGGGAAAACGTCCCATATTTCTTTTTGTATATTCGTCTCATATTTGCTGGCATTCCTATGCACATGGGACAGTTATGCGTATAACGCAAGTATATCTTATCTATATGTAAAATGATAAAATTTTTCGTAGTTTCAACATTCAAGCTCAAGTAAAGTTTAATCTTACTAGGAAAAAGGGAAGCAATCTACTTTTTTGCTGCAAACGCTCCTCCACAACTGGGGTTTAAAGCCGCCTCAAAATATAGTTATCAATGAATAGTGAATCAAAATTTCATCGATGCGCACGCAAAATAAGCGACAAAAGTAAACGTTTTGTTTTGTTTTGTACCTACGTCAATATTTAAAAGGGAAAAACTTTTATTTGTATTCACTTATCGAGGACTCTTTCAGTATAAGGCCGATGTCCACGTAGCGATTTAAAAATCAGCTTAAACAGCTGAGGTCACCGGAGACATGATTGTTTTGAGCACAGCTATTTTGTTCCGTTGTGAAAATCATGATCGGCGGGAAATTAGCGGATACAGGACTTTTAGTACCGCCAACGGGGGTGTCATTGGGCCAAAATGTGGTATGCTCCAAATAATTGTTACAAAGCTCTAGTAGTTAACATTGGAATCAAGTTTTAATTAGTTTGGTACAAGCTTGAACAATGAATTTATCACTGTGTGGGGAAAAAATAATAAATTGGGGAAATTCTTCAAAGTTATATGTTGTTTAAAATTGGCCCATTCTCACCCCTCACAGGGGATGACATTGGGCCAAGTACAATAAAGTTCAATGGTGACGATGCAACGATTCAAGCGTTCATAAAAAATAATTACCTACATTACGGCTATTACCAACTATGTATGGCAAATCAACCAAAGGCTTGGCCCAATCTCACCCCTTTTCGCGTGCATTGCTCGTTGCTACGAAAAACCAGAACCGCTATAGAAATATTCATAAAATTCGATAAAACAACAACAGATTATCGTAACATGATAACCATCCATCGATCTAAAAACTAGGTTATGTAATAGATTTGTGGGGCATTACTGACACTATTTTAATACGGGTTCATTCGATCAATAGTTTTACATTCAAATTCCAAGCATTATGGTACGAGCACAATTAGTTCTTGGATTTCATTTTGTGGTTTCCTAGACGTGAATTTTACTATAATTTCGAACCATTTGAAGTTTTGATCAAAATTCGTAACAGTTTCTGAGATATTAGGAGTAGAAACATTTTTCGTTTTTGGCCCAATCTAACCCCCAAGGCCCAATGTCACCCCGAACGACGGTAATCCAATGGACCTGTTTTTCAGTTTGTCGGTATGAGCACGGTCAGCTTTGTTGAAGGCGATGTCTAAATAATCAACCTCTTTGACCATTTAACAGGACAGCCGTTCATTTGGATAACGCAATCCGGAGGCGGAAGTAGTTTTGGAGATTGACGATGCCGGAAAAGAATGGGTGAAGGTGAACTCGGAACTTTCGGTAGGATAAGTTTTTTCTTATAATTTCGGTGATGTAGTTTGGAACATAAGCCTGCACCAACTTATGGACGAGACCACCATCCAAACATTATAAAATGCTTTCTCAATGTTGGGGAGTAGAATGGCTGTGTTATTGGAGAGAGCTTGGTAGCGATGGATTCTATTTTCTACCCGGATCAGTTGATGAATGGTAGAATGACCTTTCCTAAAACCAAACTGTTCTGTTATGATGACTTAGTGCTCTTCGATGTGACTCAATAATCTCTGAAAACTCTCAAAGATTTTGCTTATTGTGGATAGCAAAGTGACTGGTTTGTAGCTTGTTGGGGCTGTAGGGTCCTTTCCGGAATTTAGGATAATAATGACCTTACCCATCTTCCATACGGCTGGAAAATAGTTCAACTGGAAACTTTGGACTGGTGGTGAATGCGTCAAAGACAAAGTACATGCTTGTGGGCGGAAGCGAGCGCGACAGGGCCCGCCTGGGAAGCAGTGTTACGATAGACGGGGATACCTTCGAGGTGGTCGAGGAATTTGTCTACCTCGGATCCTTGCTAACGGCTGACAACAACGTTAGTCGTGAAATACGAAGGCGCATCATCTGTGGAAGTCGGGCCTACTACGGGCTCCAGAAGAAACTGCGGTCGAAAAAGATTCGCCACCGCACCAAATGTGTCATGTACAAGACGTTAATAAGACCGGTTGTTCTCTACGGACATGAAACATGGACAATGCTCGAGGAGGACTTGCAAGCACTCGGAGTATTCGAGAGACGGGTGCTTAGGACCATCTTTGGCGGTGTGCAAGAAGACGGTGTGTGGCGGCGAAGAATGAACCATGAGCTCGCCCAACTCTACGGCGAACCCAGTATCCAGAAGGTAGCTAAAGCCGGAAGGGTACGATGGGCAGGACATGTTGCAAGAATGCCGGACAGCAACCCTGCAAAGATGGTGTTCGGTTCCGATCCGACAGGTACGAGACGGCGTGGAGCGCAGCGAGCGAGATGGGCAGACCAGGTGCAGAACGACTTGGCGAGCGTGGGGCGTATCCGAGGATGGAGAGATGCGGCCTCGAACCGTGCATTGCGGCGTCAAATTGTTGATTCAGTGTTATCTGTTTAGATGTTAACTAAATAAATGAAATAAAATGGAAACTTTTCGTGAAGATTGCTGTCAGGTATCGGTATGCTTTTCCAGAGTTCTTCTGGATGTCTGTTAGTTTATAGTTGACTGGAAGATTTGTCCACAGAAGATGGTCGAAGGCCAGTAAATCGACCGAAACGTCTGGACAGTCTGGCAATTGTCTGTATTGTATTGCCTGTATTCGCCGAGAAATGATTGATAAAAATCTTAAACTAAAACAGAAATGCATTTTTTTAATCTTTCGAGGGGATCGTACTATTCTACAAAATTGTGGAAAATTTAATTATAAGCATTTTTGCTCTAAAAAACATTTATGTTATCGCATATAGGGGAATGACGGCTTTATCAGGTTTTGTTCTATTATTGTCAGGGGGGGGGGGAAGTGTTATGACTGATTATGTTCAAATTTGGCTAAACATTCTGCATATCAAAGAATATTGTGGCCAAATTTCATAAAACACAAACCCCCCGACAATAATAGAACAAAACCTGCCAAAGCCGTCTTTTCCCCTAGGTAAAGTTTTAAGACAGAATTACTAAATTTGGTGGTCCCGAAATAAAAACAGTTTTAGCGCAAAAATTCAAATTATTTAAAAAAAAACTGTCTTAATATCGCTTTACGGTCTTTAGATTGCGCTTCTTTTGATTACATAAGATGTTATTTTTCTGAGCATTCTACTGCAGTTAGTAGTAAATATTAGTTATTACAGTTAGTAGCAAATATAAGCAAAAAAATCAATCGTGTTCTGAAACTATACATTCAGGCCAATGAAATCCACGATATCTTATCTGTCCATTTTTGTCCACTTTTGTTTGATGATCGTATTTGGTTTTGTATGAAAAATCAGAAATTTCTCGTGAAACACATACACTCCCGGCCAAAAGTTTGGGTTCACCCTCGAAAAATATAGGCAAGAGTTTATGGTCGTATCCCGATCAAGAATGCATAACAAAATTATAACAAGGGGAGTTATTTATTTCAGAAAAATAATGTAACAAAATGTGTTATAAAATTGGCTGGTTAGTTGTTAAAATAACAAAAATTATATCAAAACTCCCTCTAGCCGTAACATAATTATATCAGAGGTTGTTATCTTCATTTCAACATTATAACAACCGTCTACTACCGTCAAAAATCTACTTTCATGGTAATTGCCTACATCACGTATAAAAATGTGGTACGCTACAACGCCAGATTTCCATCCATAATGCAGGCAATTAACTTTGTATGTACTAGCTATTAACATCGAACATTGATTCAAGTTATACTGGAGGTGATTACCTCCGCTTTTTTCTAATATCAAAAAATGTGGGCAATTATTTTGTGTAAATATACATAACTCATGTTATTATAATTTTGATATAAAATAAAACTGGTCGAAGACACAGTTTTATCGAATTATCTAATTATAACACACGTTGTTTTAAATAACAACCATTGATAGAATTGAGTTTTTATATTGTGTTATGTATTCCTGATCGGGATTTTTGCCGTCTTACATCCGATTTCGGGTATTGTTAGCTCGATACAAAGAATATGAGTAGATCTTGCATCACAGGTGCTTTAAACTAACAGTTTTTAATTTTTTGTGTACTTAATTATTACATTAAAATACACATTTAAAATTAGGTTCCATTTCACTTTTCATCTTGAAATTTTGTGGGCTAAATTTTGAGAAAAATCTACATTTTTTTTTACAATGTTATGAAAACTCATATGTGACCACTTTTCCACTTTCCCTTATGCAAATCGTATCAACCATTTCTTTCAGTGTATAGTATAATGTGTACTATGAGGAGAGGGTTCGATGCCCGCTCCAGTCGTGAAATAAGCGATAAGCGAAACATTCTTCACTGGTCTACTGGGTCGGACAGTACCCAGCTTTTTGTTTAAGCTTTTCCTGCTTGTTCTGAGATCTTAGCAGAATTAAGTATGCTCCAAATGTTACACATTTTCTGGTATTCAAATAATATGCATCAAGAAGTAATGTTTTTGTTTAATTTGATGAAGAATTTTAAAACGTAATTCAGAACAATGTCAAAAGGTACTCACATTTAACTATTTCTAGGTCATCTAACAGAATTTTGGTAAGGAATTTGTATTTATTTGTATCTAGAGTTGACGCCACACTGCCGGGACACGTCCTAAAATTCAAAACATGATTTCAGTACTCCACTAATCACCAACAGAAAACAGAAAACATCAAACTCACATATTGGTCTTTCGGATGGTACCGCTACGTCGTTTAATACTGGTGATGACTAACAGATCGTTGAAGAGAAAAAAGCCTCGCTCCTTCCGGGTCGCCTGCCCGGACGGCATAGACACGAGATCGAACAGTAGGAAAGCCCGATCGGGCGTCACCAGGTCGTTCATGCCCTCGATAACGCCCTCCAATTCACGCAGTGCCGTTTCCCGCTGCCCATTCTCGAGGGCTTCCTTCTCCTTGCAGTTGAGAAACATTAGGATATCCTTTACTAATGTTAAAGCTTCTTTTAATGGCCTCTGATCGGGATGATCACTGTCGGTGTTTTTAATCAGTCTTGATAATATTAATTCATAACTAGAGAAGAAGAATGAGAGACGTCATTTGATAAGCTTTGATATAAGATTGATATTGGTTGATATTCAACTAACTTTGGAAACTTTTGTACAGGTTTGATTAGTAAATTGTCGAGAGATAGCTTTCCCTTGTGCTCGCGTGCCATCGCTTCAAGAAATCGTGCGAAGGCTGGACACTTTTGTCGTGTTGTGCGGATTGCATCTTTAGCCCGATTCCAGTTGTTAACGAATGATGTGTATGTGTCCAAAATGACTGGCCTTGAAAACTGGAAGAATGGAAAATATGTCCGAAATGTATTGAAGATGTCTGAGCGTTGGAAGGTAATGATGACTTACCACATCAACGAATGCATCTCCAACTTTTTGCATTGGGTCCCACGCATCTAAACGCCTCCGCAGCTCTTCCAAAAACCTCTCATGGATGTTGAGAATTGCAGGCACCATGAAGAAGATTTCGTCAACGGTTTGAGTATCTACTAGGCCGGCATTTTCTGGTGATTTGAGCTGGTTCAAATATTTCTAAAGAAATCATATTATTATTAAGAAAGCATATAGTTCACATAAATAACTAGCTTAGAATGCCAATCGGAAATTAATCATTACCAACACGATCGTTTGCAACGACTCGACGTAGGATTTTTCCGTGTTGAAAAGTTCCACCACCACGTGTGTCCGTGTGTCCTGCAAAAGAGAAAACAAGGAAAACAAGCAATTAGCAACAATTCTGCCAATCAATTTGCATTACAACTTTGATGACAATGTGGCGTTATTCAATGGAAATAATACTATCCGTAAACTGCACAGCTCGTCGGCAATCGATAGCATAACTGATTGAAAGTGTTCTGCAACAAAGCATGCCTCCAACCAGTGTTCTGCTGCTTGTTTCCTCTACGAGACTGCAGAAGCTGCGATAGACAACCGTTCGTGAACGGCAATGTTGAAGGAAATTCAATTATGTCATCGTGAAAAGCTTTTAACTCAGGATGGGATTTTAATTTACTTATAGGTCCAACTAGCATGTCTATCAGCATTTAGTGTCCCGTAAATCAACGGAATGTTCACCTTTTCGAAACCTCTTTGAAAGGGGGAAGACACAAGTTGAGCAACAATTAGGACTAGCCTGATAAAAATAGATTTATTTGGACACATCTTTATCAACATTGTGATGCCTACAGTGTTGTTTGAAATCTTGGCTATAAAAGCCCAAACTTATTCAAGGTATGACAAAACATAATCTTTTATATACAACATCGTACTGTCAATTGCCGTGCGTTCGACATTAGTTGATTTTGGAATCGATACCCACCTTGTTACAACTAGTGACACACTGCCACATACCGGCGTCGGACACAGATTTGGGCGTTCGTTCAGGATCATCTTCCGAGTCGGAGCAAAGGTTTAGTGGCATCATGGTGTTCCACTAATTGTTGCACTCAGGGTCTATGAATATCCATACATCCGCACGAGGCCGCTAATACTTCCGGTTTATATGATGATTTATTCGCTTCAACTTCAATTGTTTTGCTTATATGAATGTTATTCACGCTAGCTACGGTGTATTCAGGATTTCATACATGCCGTACGACTGCTCATATTTGAGCCGAAAACCTGTTGCTTGTTTCGCAACTTTTTACTCACTAACATTTTATTTGCAATCATCATCCCACATTTCTCGCACGCTTTACTGAGTGATACTAATCATTGTTAAATTGTTACTATTATGGAGAACTCGCTTGGAAGTGAAATAATCTACATGAAAAGTAGGGAAACATCTCTAATTATATGTATTTGAAGTAAGCACATTTGTTCCCTAAAAGGGAATGCTTCGAATACAGCTCCATTTCAATCAAGTTGACGCATTTACATAGGAATAAATTTCCATTTTAAAATTTGATCAACTCTTATTATTATTTTTACTTGAACGCGTGTATAGAGGTGGTATAGTTTCGAATCTTTAACATATACATCATGTCTGACCGTTCACCTTTTGAAACCTTCATCAGTTCATAATAGGGTGACACAATAAATAGTTGAGGAGTTATGTGTCCCAGGGCAGGCATGAGGTCTCAACAAAGAATATTTTGGATAAGGGTAAGGGTATGGGAATGCTAAAAATAAGATTTTGAACATGGAACATCGCAATCAACTTGAAAACGAAGGACTATCCGTTGCCCAAGCTATCATGGAAGTATACCAGCGGAATAAAATGTGCTATTTTCTGACCTTCGAGGTGAACATGGAAGCGTGAAATTCGTTTCTTACTAATTGCCCAAGCACATTCCGTGCTGATGAAGTGTATGCACAATTGCTAGATTCGACGGACCGAACTATAAGCGGGTGCTATGGTCCTCGAAAAATGAGCAAAAATGAAGAGCTGCATGAAATAATTGTACCTAATTCCTACATGGTCCAATTCAACCAGAGGAAATATATCGCTAGTGACAAAGGCAATTGAAATGTATTAGGTAATTAAAAACCTAAAATGTATCATCGCAAATAAGGATGATAGTGTTAATCAAACACGGAACATACAGTCTAAGAGATGAATGTATGTATTATAAAATTAGCAAATAAAATTAGTTTAAAAAAGAAGAGCTGCACGCAGAGCTCTGTGGTAGCAACAAAATGACCATCGATCGGTTAACAATGCCACAATGTCCCTCGTACAGTATTATTAATCGTCACAAAAATGTCATGGAATTGCTGTTGCCAATTTTATAATAACTTTTTTCAATAGCTATGTACGACTCGCATCCTACTCTATATATAAAAATTTGGGATGGGTCGTTTGGCCGAAACCCATTCGGCCGAATGCCACTAGGCCGAACAAACCATTAGTCCGAAACCCATCTGGCCGTACGAGTCATCCGACCGAATAGCTCATTTGTCGAATAGGTTATATGGTCAAATAGGTCATTTAGCCAAATAGGACATTTGGCCGAATAGGATATTTGACCGAACAGATCATTTGGCTGAATAGGTCATTTAACCGAACATGTCTTTTGGCCAAACAAGTTAATTGGCCGAACAGGTTATTCGGCCGAACAGGACATTTGGCCGAACAGGTAATTTGGCCGAATAGATCCTTTGAAAAGTGAGAAATGAGGTGTGAAAAGTGAGGCGTCTCACTTCTCACTATTTATTTCCCATTTCTCACTGTGAAAAGTGGGTAACGCGAAGTGAGAAGAGAGACGTCTTATGTGAGAAATGAGGAGTGAGTAGTGAGACGTCTCACTTCTCATCTCTCACTTCTCACGGTGAAAAGTGAGTAGTGCGACGTGAAAAGTTGGACGTCTCATTACTCACTCAACGCTACTCACTTTTCACACCGAGAAGTATAAGATAAGGAGTGAGGAAGGACCTATTCGGCCTAGAGGTGTATGCCGGTCCGAATATTGTCGGCGTCAGAATTTTGCCCGGCAGCGTTTTTTCTGCATATTTCAAAGATGTTTTCAAGACTTCAACGGAAGATTTTTTTGGAATTAGACAGAAAAATCTGATGAACTTCTTTCGAAAATTCTCTAAGCTTCTTCAAAAGATTCATTTGAAAATTATTTTCGGATTTTCCATGGCAACTACTAAAAAATTTTGGGAATTCTTTGGAATTTTCAAGGAAGCACTTTGGAATTTCTAAAGAAAATTGTTTCAAGTTTCAACAAGAAAATGTTCGGAAAATCCACGAAAAGCTTCTGTTGAGTATTCTTTGAAATTATACAGAAAATTCTTCAAATGTTCAGCGGGAGATTGTTCAAAATGTGGACATCAACATAAAAATTGGATTTCAACGGAAAATAGTTTTTATTTGCATGGGATTTTTTAAAATTTCTTTGGAAAATTCTCCGGAATTTCCATGTTGAATATTACGAAATTTTAACCAAAATTATTCAGAATTTTACGTGATTTTTTAAACTTTTTACGGGAAATCGTTAGGTACACCCAACCAGCGGGTGGTAGATTTTAATACAGTTCTGCAGTGTTGTCCTACACTCAAGGCAACAAATTCTGCTCCTTGATTTTACTCCATCTAAACGATTTTATAGTCTTAACTAAGTAAGTTCAACTAATAGAAGGATATTTGGATTTTCCAAATGTCATGGCAAACTGTCAAAAAACTGCACTCCAGAGCCACAGGAGCGCGCGCGCTGAAAATACACTCCAGTGAAAACACCCCAGTGGAGTAAAATCAAAGAGCAGATTTTTTTGCCCTGAGTGTAGGACAACACTGCAGTTCTGCATAAGAACCTTACAGAAACTGTATAATAATTGGGCATGTTCGAGCGATGACGAAGTACCGGGGTAGAATTTATAAAGCGAGAGAGATACTTTCCAGTTCACGTTTATTTCAAGACTAAAACTATGCACATCAGCGTGTCCTATTTATATTCCACTCTTCCCTATTCTACTTCTAAGAACTTTCTAGAATTGTATTCAATCGTTCTTTGCTAAATCTATTGTGTGCAAGCTCTATTGTATACAAGCTGCTCGCCTATGCATAAAGTGTAACCTTGCTTGAATGTTCTAGAAACGTCAAGAACTATTATTCAATGTTTATAAACAATTTGAGTATCTCGAATGTACGATGGTAAGTAGTATAGAGTAATTTCTGTAATAATTCATTAGTAAACAGTATGTTTTCTTCTTTCTAGATACATTTTATGATGCTCCAGATGCGGAGTAAGGTATGAATGGAAAGGGTAAGTATTTCATGCAATTTTGGTGATGAACTGATGACTTGTTGGGGCCTCGGCATGAGAATGGCATCCACCGGGTCGATGCGAATAAATCACCCCGGTGGATTGCTTATGGCCGCAACATTCCGCCCACCAAATTGCGTATACAATTTAAATAAGAAGCGCTGGACGTGGAAGATGATGATGATGATTATGATGACTACAAACGATAGGTTAAATTTTCCATGGTATTTTGGAAGTGGTGATTGTTGGTTTGGTGACAATGTTACTTGGTGTTGCGATGACGTCAGCGCATCGCTACGTTGATGAAAAGTGATGAGTAGTTGATGATGATCTCTGGGATGTTGGTGCCTGATGTTCCTTGTACCGCCCACCTTGAGCAATTGGCCTGACTTAACTAGTTGAAAGGGAATCCTGTATTGAAGACGGTGATCTGTTCCCCAGACTCTCCTTTGGATGGAAGCGATGACTTGCGTGTTGTGGCTAAGGTGATTGATATCTCATGCCGCCCACCATGCACGAATCATATGCTTTGATGACGTAGCGTTGAACAGAATTTGCTTAGGTTGTTTCTGTAGTGGTGATAATTGCCAATGTGTTGGAGTAGAGGTGTCTACCGATTTCAGTGGCCCGAAGACGACCGTTTTGGTGCATGATTCATTCAGATGAGTGCTTGGTGGTGATGAGAAGCGATTGTCCGTCGTGATGAATGAACGATTGATCTTGCTTCGCAGGGTCTGGCCCTGCGCTCCATTAGCGAATAGATATGCAAAATCTTCAGAGTATATCAATGAATGAAGAAGACGATGGTCGTTCGTGGTTCCATTATGTTGTTGCATTGTAGTAGTTATGTCGTTGAATTGATGAGTAGGCTCCGTTGCTTGAATTTCCGATGAATGTTGCTTGATTGTATGATAAGTGGTTGGATGGGATTGTGGCGAAAACTGTTGCTGGTCTTCACATCTCGATGGTTGCGATGGTTTGATGATGATTTGTGATGAAGGTTGTATTACGATGTCTTCTTGAGTGATGTCTTCTTCTGGCGGTTGGTTGAATGGTGAAACGTGAGAGTTTGCTGTGTTCGCATCCTGAAGGCAGTAATTTTCAACCTTTACGGCAGTTGAAAATCGCTCCAGCGATGTATTGTGGTGCATGGATATGTTGGGGGTTTGAAGGCAAACGTTGTTAGCTGCGTGTTGAGCGTTCGTATGCTTCGGCGGTGAGGATTCCAAGGGTTGCTTGGTTGGTGCGCATTGATGACGGGATCCGATAGTGTTGAACTTCGGATAAAGATGGCATTGTTCGCCCGTGAGTCGTTGAACGGTGGTACTGGATTTCTCTTGATTTGCCATTGAATTCTGGGCCTCTCGAAGAATCCGTTTGATGGTTGCCTTAATCGTGTTTCTTTGTGCGTCAGCTTCGGTTAGCTCCTCGATGATACTGTCCAACTGGTTGTCGTCTTCACAGAAGTCCAGTATTTCATCTTGCAGGGATTTAAATTCCTTCCACCAGCTTTCCAACTGATCCAATTCGGCGGTCAGACTCCCGACAGAGCTTTCGTCGTTCATGTGACTAACTCGGACCTTGATGTCAGCAAACCGAACTTTCAGCATTTCACGTTTCTGTACTACTTGCTCCATTGTTTCACTAACTTCACTTATCTACACTACAATAATCCTGTCTACAGCGCCAATTTAGTGTTCGAGCGATGACGAAGTACCGGGGTAGAATTTATAAAGCGAGAGAGATACTTTCCAGTTCACGTTTATTTCAAGACTAAAACTATGCACATCAGCGTGTCCTATTTATATTCCACTCTTCCCTATTCTACTTCTAAGAACTTTCTAGAATTGTATTCAATCGTTCTTTGCTAAATCTATTGTGTGCAAGCTCTATTGTATACAAGCTGCTCGCCTATGCATAAAGTGTAACCTTGCTTGAATGTTCTAGAAACGTCAAGAACTATTATTCAATGTTTATAAACAATTTGAGTATCTCGAATGTACGATGGTAAGTAGTATAGAGTAATTTCTGTAATAATTCATTAGTAAACAGTATGTTTTCTTCTTTCTAGATACATTTTATGATGCTCCAGATGCGGAGTAAGGTATGAATGGAAAGGGTAAGTATTTCATGCAATTTTGGTGATGAACTGATGACTTGTTGGGGCCTCGGCATGAGAATGGCATCAACCGGGTCGATGCGAATAAATCACCCCGGTGGATTGCTTATGGCCGCAACAGGGCATATACAATTTTTGGAAGATTTTAATACAATCGTTGAATTGAAATTATACAGATTTGTATTATTTTAATACAATTTCTGTATAAAAACCTTACAGATTTGTATCCAGTATTTTGCACTCGATAATGGCGGCCTAGTGAGTTCCCTTATGACATTCAAGAGGTAGAAAATATTTACATATTTCAATTAAAGTAGGCCTTGATTTACTCACAAATACCGGCACTCATTAGGCTTCTAAATAAACAAACAGGTGTCAAACATTTTCCTAATGATTTTCGAAGTTTTCTCGGATGCATTTTTAAAATCCTTTCAATTATATTTTTTAGCATTGTGAACAGCGTTACATTAAAACATTGGAATATACGGAGCATATTTTCCTCGCAACTAAAGTCAGTAGAATATGGTGAAAAGACATTTTTGCTCTGATCTCGTTTAGTTAGTTTTGTTGGGAACTGATCCGAATCTTATCATGCCTTTATTTGTTTTTAGAATATGTTTTACAACCAGCGGACGCCAGATCATTCCACTACATACTATGCACAAGAGCTTCACAAAATTTTCGGACATGCTAAACCAACAGATTTTAAGTAAAGTTGTTGAGGGCACCTATTATTTGAATTGGCACGGGTTGTGATTAATGGAGTCATGAAGAAAAGGACTCCCAAGCTCTCCGCTCTCTGTAGAAAATTAAAAGGATCTCTTACATTGCGGATCCAAATATAAGATTGGCTACAAATAAAATCTAATTACAATGTGGTCAGTTTTCTCCCTTTTACTTAAGCGGATCTTGTAATTTACTTGATATCATCTGTGCGCAAGTATCCCACGCGTGAATGTGACTTTAGTTGGAGTTGGTTTTAGCTAAATTTTTAGGCGGGTTTTCGGGATATACACATTTTTTTTCAACCAACACAGCTTATTATGTAGCAAGCATCCGTCGCATGAAAACCAGTTCCAGAGTTATGTTAAATACAGAGTAAATCAGACTAGGAGTTGAAAAACGTTCAGCGCGATCATTTAGTTTTCACATCAACTCAATTATTGATGGCAAGTTTTCGCATTCCTAATAGGGATACGAGAAATATGTTTGATACTTATTCGTTTGTTCTGGTGAGTGCCAACGTTTTCAATAAATCGAGGCCTACCTTGATTAAAATATATAAATATTTTCTACCTCTTGAATGTCAAAAAGGCACTCTTCGGATCTCACTAGACCGCCATTATCGAGCGCAAAATACTGGATATGCCATGTTTTTATACAAAAATTGTAAGATCTGTTTTTTGGGTGTATTTCAGTGAAAAACAAAAATTCTTTGTCCATAAGAAATTATTCGGAAATTCAATGGAAAGTTATTAAAAAGAGAAAGGGTTATTTGTCCGAAAACCATTTGACGAAAGACATTTGGCCGAATAATACGTTAAGTTGAAAATCATCAAGGGGTCGTTCAATAATGACGTCACCGGTTTTAGGGGGAGGGGGTCTACGATTTCGTAACAGAACATATACTAAGTATACAAAAAAGCGTGACAAAGGGGGGAGGGGGGTCTAGAAATTCCAAAAAGTAGTGGACGTCATAGTTGAATTATCCCCAACCCGAATTTTATTTGACCGAAATAAGAGTTTGGGGAACACGGTTATACAAGGGAAAGCAGTTTGACTAAAAATTCCATTTGGCCAAAGTGACATACAGCCGAATTGGTTATTTGGACGAAAAAGCTCTTTTCTCTAACACGTCGTTTGACCGAATAGGTTATAAGGCCGAAAATGTCGTTCAGCCGAAATGTTTGTTTGACAAAAAGGGCCATTTAGTCGAAAATGTCATTTGGCTTGCCATAAGACGAGTTTGTACAATCCCATTTAATTCCACCACTTAATTGTACCTTGACAGATACGTATTTCGACCTCAACGGTAATGTCGTCTTCAGTGTCTCGTACTTGACTCGACTCAATAAAATTAATATAAAATTAATATAATGGGATTGTACAAACTCGTCTTATGACAAGTGAAGACATTACTAAAAAGCTTAAAATAATTTTCTTAATGTCATTTAGTCCAATGGCCAAATGTTGATTACTGAACAGTTAAAAATACCCGCCCGTTTGGCCAAAGAATCTTTTCATTTGACCGAAAAACGGCCATTTCGGCCAAACAACTTTTTGACCAAACAATTTTTGAGGCCAAATGGCCAGTCGGCCGAACAATATTGTCGTATGTCCATTTCAGACAAATAAAATTGTCGACCAGATGGGTCTTGATCTAATGGTTTGTTTGGCCGAATAACATATTCGGCTATACAACTTTCGGCCTTGTGTCTATCGGCCGAATGGCCCTACCTGTCGTTTGGCCGAAAGTCAGAAATAACAGGTTAGGCCAAAAGATATCTAGCCAAATTTCGTTAGACCGAACTAAACGTTTGTTTCGGTATTGGGTCGAAAATGGTTTGAACGACAATAACAATAACGGAAAGTGACAAACAGCCGAAAGGCTCATTCGGCCAAATAGGTAATTTGACAGAAAAATACTCATACTCATGCTTCCCTAATGTAGACGTGTACTATACACATGTGGAAGTGTTGGCTTGGAAATGGATTGCGAGTGATTTGACTATGCGTCCAATTTGGGAATCTCGAGCTCGTTCAGTAGCCGCTAGGTTGCGAAGGCCGACGGAGGTCCTTCGTAGCTTAGTTGGTTAAAGTACCGGTCTAGCGTACTGTAGGGTCATGGGTTTCGAGTCCCATCGAAGGGAAAGTGGTTACCTCCAATACATTTTCCATCAATATCTTCCACATAACGTACATATTCACATATGAGTTTTCATAACATTGTAAATCAGAAAAAGTTGTTGTAAAAGTTTAGTTGGCTCGAAATGTCATTTGGCCGAAATGGTCGTTTGGCCAAAATAGTCATTTGACCGACCAGATCATTTGGCAGACAATGCCGTTTGGTAGAAATAATGCCCTTTCTGCAAAACAAACATTTCAGTCAAACGGCATTTTCTGTCAAATAACCTATTCAGCCAATCTGCGTTCTTGGCAAAACGACCAATTCAGCCGAACGACACTTGCCAAATGACCAAATTGCCAAACAGGGGGGAGTTATGAAAGTTAATGAGTTATGAGTTATGTTGTTAGTTATGAAAAGGCAATATCTAACCTAGTTTGAAAGCATCAAAGTAAGCTTGATAGGAACAGCAACGTAGAGCCACCAAAATATCAATCAAAGCAAACGTGATACTTTGCCAATAGTCAAAGACATGTGGTCAACCATCACGGAATAGAGTGACAGTTTTCCATCAGACTTCCGCTTGCCCAGTAGCATGATAATTTCCACAGATCCCATCAGCATCCGAAAAAAATTCTCATTAGAATCTGAAATAATAATGAATTCCTTTCACAATCATCGAAGTATTCCAACCAAAATCCAGAAGAATCCACACTGGATCCTTTCGGTATCGTGAAGGGATTCCCTTGGAAATCCCTAAAACATTTCCGTCGGATTCACTAGAACATTCCCGTTCAATTTCCTGGAATATTCCTGGAAGTCAAAATTCGAAGAGGATGGAAGATATTCATAAGATTCTCATTGGAAACCCTGGAATATTCCTGCCGGAATCACTGGTGGATTCACTTCAGAATCCCTGGAGGTTCCCTTCGATATGCTTGGAAGATTCCCGTCGAAATCTCTGGAGAAATGTTGCATTATTATTTTTTATTTGAATTTATGAAATATGCCAAAATTTCCATTGTGACCCGTCACATATTGTCCTTTCAGTGTACAGGACAAAGCCTAGCGCTACTATTATTAGACGCAATGCCATACGCTATCAATTGACGACGTTGTAGCAATTATCGGCTGGTAAACAAACATACTTTGATACTATGGGCTATAGCAGAAAGCATATGCTTGAGAAAAAAAGAATATGAATGAGTGTGATTGATCCGCAATTGATTTAGGTGGTTGAACCGTATTAATCTCTAAGATTAATAAAGTGGTAAAATGTTCGAGACATTTTGAAAAGAAGCTCAAACTTAAACGAGAGAAAATAGATGAAGGGGCTAGACCCCTTCACCGATTTTATTGTTCTGTGCGGTAGAAATGACAACCAATCAGTGCCTGTTTTGTCGTGTTTCTGCTCATTAAGCAGATAGTTCGCGCGGGCCAGGCTTTGTGCGGAAAGCAAAACGATCGGCCGGTCACCGAAATTTTCTGCTGCTTTGTGCGGAAAGCAAAGTGATCGGTCGGTCACCGAAATTTTCTGCTGCTTTGTGCGGAAAGCAAAGTGATCGGTCGGTCACCGAAATTGTGTCCACAGCCAGTTGTGTCGATAATTAAAATAATTAGCTTTCGTTCGATATATTCGAGCTATACACGGCAGACCGTTTACCAAAACGAACCCCGCCACACTCCCTACCCCATATATTCAACATTCCATTCTGATTTCTCGTGGAAGTGCAGATGACTCGTCGGCTTCTATCAAAGCGAGTATCACGTGAACAATTTCCTACCTATTCCTTAATTGACCTGCATTCGGACACGACCGGCGCTGGTATTCACCAGTTCTTACACATTGAAAATGATGTTAGTCCCAAACTTCATCTGTAGGTTCTCTATGTAATTACAGCTGACCTGGCACTAATGGAGTAGCAACTATGGGCGGTCAATCATGCTTATGCTCATGCTCATGTTCATGCTCAAATTGGCTTATTCGGCCAAATGACCTATTCGGCTATATAAGTAAATTCGGCTAAATGACGTTTGGCCTAATGGCCTGTTGGCCTGACCGAATGGAATATTCGGCCAAACAATTTTCGGCCTAGTGGCCTTCGGCCGAACGGTATTCGGCCAAACGGCCGTTCCCCATAAAAATGAGCTTGCATTTCCTTTGAAGCAATGTAAATCAAGAACAGATGGACCAATTAGCATAATTTATTAACGGTTCGATTTTTTTAGGAAGGACAGTGTTTATATAAAGAACAAGACCAGAATTTGCTCTGGAATATTTGCGAAATCACGAAAAAGCAAAAAAGTTTGTGAGTAGTGAGGTAATTTAAAACGATTGTACATAAATCGATCAAGAGTGCGGTGCTGCAATATTGGACACTTATATAGCAGATCTGCCGGTCTCGAGCATCGCAAGGTCCAATCTGATAGTTATTGATAAAGCGAAATAATAAAAATGTAAAGGA
The DNA here is from genome assembly GCF_024139115.2 of Armigeres subalbatus. Lineage (NCBI taxonomy): Eukaryota > Metazoa > Arthropoda > Insecta > Diptera > Culicidae > Armigeres > Armigeres subalbatus. The sequence goes on from NW_026943127.1 coordinate 134,029, forward strand.
ATGTTTTTTACGGCAAAAATACGGCAGATTACAGTGCGCTTGACATGTAGTGCGTACTCCGGAAGAAAGACCAGCAAAAGTCATGTTTATCAGAGAACCTTGAAGAGAATGTGATAAACTTCCCATGGAAGTTTTCACAAAATGTTCGTTTGGATTTTTTTAAATTATTTTTCATGGGGTATACTATGAACTGTACACGGGAAAATCTTTGGAACTTCCAAGAAACTGTTCCAAATTTTGACTTGATATTGCTCAGAATTTCCACGGAAAGGTGTCAATGCCCCTGTAGAGGATGTATTAATGACAAGAAGAATAGAGGTCCTAATAGCGGACACTACTTCAACATCTCAAAATAAGAATGTACTTTTGACGCTTGAGTGAAGGCAGATGACTACTGAGTAGCTTCCCTTTGGTTCAAGATTTTCTAACAATTCTGTATAAGATATAAGCTCACAAACAAATATTGTTAGAAAACCTTGCAAAATTGTAAGGTCTCATACAATATTTGTAAAAAAAATTTAGCATTTTCGCATATGCCCAGTTCTTTTACAGGTTTTGGAAGTTTCTTATACAGAATTATTAGAAAATCTAACTATCACCGGTTTTGTGCAGTTTTGAGAAACGTCTAGTACTGAGCAATATCCTACGCAGTTTCTTGCATTCCTACGAAATCTGATACGCAAAATCAACAAACATTATTCTCATTATTCTCATGATATCAGATCTGCAACAAATGGCATCTAACTTTCCTGCATGTTTTTCCTGAACCACCCTATCTTATGTACCAACTCAGTGATAGCAACACATGCGAAGTCAAATATTCAATATATACACAGCTGCTGAGTTTTCCACCATCTATGTGGAAGCCAAACGCCAGAATGAAGAACTATTTGTACACGAGAGCAGAAAATTCAACATCAACAAATATCTATCCCTTATTGCCGATCATTGGAATCACATAGTTTTTTTTTTCGCACACGCATTTTCACCTCACGACTGTTTCGGAGTAAACATTTTGAATTTTAATGGCACTTCCAATACAGACCAATCGTCGATAGGTATGCGATTTTCATTGCATTAGATTTTTTCTCACACCATGCAGGAAATTTGCATTCCATTTCCCAGCTTGCTGGCTAGGATTAGCAAAAACTAAATTCCTCTGGACTCCAATTACACTTAATTGTTTCATTCGTACTAATTCGTATACACCCATTTTACACTTGACATTTTCACACGTTTAATCCGACAAATTTATGAGGGTATTTCACTCGTTCTAGTCAACATTTTTGGCTTCTCACATTCGTTCGGCTTTCCCGACAATGAAAAACAAACACTCTCGTTTCGATTATTTAATGAAAACTGCGTTGTACCACCAGAAGAAGCTACTATTTTCCTATCGGTGGTCCATCAGTTTTCCTCCCCGAGAAGAGAGCGAAAGAGCGCGAAAGGAAAATCTTAAGGTAAACCCTCTCTCTATAGTATGGTCATGGGAGAAGCATCCAGTAAGCTGAACCTTGAACGGTCGAGAAAGTAAAATCGCTCTCTGTGCGTGGAAAACATGTGGAAACTGTCAACGTAGAGGTGTAGAGCATCGTGTTTCCCGTGGTTCGCTTTACAATAGCTTAAATGATATGTTGCCTCACATTTCATAATAGGAAAAAAAGGGATGAAAAGTGGCCAAATTTTATGCATTGGTATCGATTATATATAATATCTATGTACATGTGTCATTTTAAGGTGCTTTTTGTGGATTCAACAAAGGTATTTATTATTATAAGCTAATCGTAGATGATTTTTTAAGCACGAGTTGCCGATTTGGATAAATACTATGAGTGTTTTGAGCAGGGCTGACAATAGTCATTCTCGTCGCATGAAGAAAGCGAAAAAAAATTAGTCTTCGTCATAACATTGCACGACGCAACACCTATTCGTTTTCTTCGCGCCGCATGCGTACCAGGACGATAGTCGCGCAGCCAAAAGTTATGACGATTTTCGTCGTCACTTCTTCACACAATTGATTGCACGTCATTATAGACGGACTGGTTAAAAACATAATAGCGTCTCAAATAAACAAATAGTAGGAACTTTGGTAACATAAATGTATCGAAGACATCCATAACGCTTTCAAACGTTGCTTCAAATTCATTATTACAAAGGATTAGTAAAAATCTTCGCATGGCAGCTGCCGCTTGAAGAATAACGGTATGAAGACTTCGTTCTTCGATGTCGTCATGACGATTTGGTTGCACGACGAAAGCTAACGTCGTGCGCGTCATTGACGATGTGTAGAGTAGCAATGAAGACACTGCAACTCGTCGCTACTGTGGCATTTCGTGCTATGACGATGACGATTGTCAGCCCTGGTTTTGAGATTCGAGTTGCACACGCTATTGTTTGCAATGACGAAAAGTGGACATGATAAATCTGTACCAAAATTGCACTGTTTGATTCACTTCACATGATCATTCTTGCTAATAAATCATGTTGCTGCAGTGAATACTCAGAATCCATGTTATCGTGCCACAATGCATAGCTCGACAAGGCATGAAGCGATAGATGAACTTTCCTTAGGAAAATTTTGAGGTCATGTCCATCAAACTATTCAATTTATTGCGTGATGCAGAGAATACACTATTTAAACACCTATGTACCCAAGCCTATTCAGAAAAAAATAGTCATGTAAGATGTAACTATTGTGCTGATGTTGGTTTTTCATTATAGCATCCAAATGATTATTATAATGGATTTTATGCAACTCATCTGAGTTGCATAATCGTCATTGAAGCACCCATTTCATTGGTATGGAAAAGTACGGCGTTTTCCCAAGCAAAGCTTGAGAGCAAATCGATAACTCGTTTTGATGTTGTGAAATCGCCGATTATGATTACTTAATTTAAACGTATAGCTGAAAAATCTTACTGTGGCATTAAATCGAAAACTATTCCTGCTATCGGTGAGAGCAAATCGAAAACTAATTTTGATATTGGTTTCTGATAATAAAATAAATACACATTTTGATGTCATATCATACAATTTAGAAATCTACAGCAAAATGAGTTCAAAATATGTAATCAATCATGATGATGATGAAACAAAGTATGATTTCAATTTGATGTCAAAATTAAAATGTGTTTTCTATATGCTCTCATTATGTTTTCCTCGGGTATACAATTCGGATACAGATTTTTGTGCGGGCTTCAGTGTTTATTGGGCGTAGTTTTTGTTATTTGTTATTGCTTTGCATTGATAAATGAAGATTTTTTTACTTACAATCTACGATAACGCTTTGCGAAAGATCATTTTATATTCCAGCTAGATGGTGCCAACAGTGAATGCTGTTTAGGCATCTCTTAATATGAATCTATTAGATTTTCTCCTTTGATCCTAGATGCAAATCAAATGGGAGGATTGCAAAAGATCTAATTTTATAATATCAAGACAAGTTGTCAGAAATTTTGGAGCGACATGTCCATGGAAACTGATTCCGTGCTCCATGTATTGTTATCGGAAAACATTTTAAGCAGATAAAGGAATTGAAATGGGCAATCATTCGTTATCATTCACTGCAGTTAATATACAATATACATGAATATGAAGATGCTGATTTTCTTTTAAATAAACACCTTTGGTTGAAGACACCTTGCGTGTATCCAACTTTATTGATCACGGTGTAGGGTCATGCGCTGATTCCCTTCATATCAAATTCTAATTCCCAATTCTTGCAAATGATCATTTGATAACTTATCACCAGGCGAGATAGAAAACTCAAAGGTGCAGCCCATTCGGATTGTACGCAAAGATGACGTAGGACTACGCAGCTATACGCAATGGATGGTGTTTGTTATCATAATTTGTGTCTCTTTATTAACATTGAGCAAACTGCTCAGAGGTTAACCGAATCAAGAAGCCGAACAGCAGCTCCCAGTTGGATGGACTTTGAGTCTCAAACCGTGGAAAAGGGATTAACACCACTCATCGGCCGCATCGCCGCTGAAGACACTCTACTGGCTTTCAGTGAATGACATCGAAATCTCAGAAGACACCATCCTCAAAAACGTCCGAAATAAAGGAGAGGATTGGGAGTGGCGCGAAACCAAGCGCAAACATATTTATTTGCAACGTTCGGTTTCCGCCCGCGATGAATACGTATATAGTTTTCTATAGCGCCGGTGATTTTCTTTTCGTCGGCGAAAAGTTTTCAGCATCGCCTTTGCTGGCACGGGATCGCTACGGACGCCACCAGCAATGCGATGGTTTTCCGTTGAAACCTCGACCAGAGTCCTCGTGCTGCTGAGTCCGCTTTGCGTGAAATCTTGTTCGACCGCTCTCTAAATAATCCCGATCAGCCCCCCCCCCCTTTTGTGCAGTCATAACGATTAACGAAAAGGCGGAGCTAATGGGATTAATTTATTAGATACAGGAATATGGAAGTATTTTTGTATTACATAATGAACATAATAGCAAAATACAAAAAGTTACAGTTTTGATGTAACTTTTCATGTTTGTTTGCTCAACATTCTGGGGCGACGATAGCGTACTGTCCGCAAAACTTGCACTGGAACACTCAGTTGGGCAACAAAATAACCTTTCTCAGTGGTTAATATGATATAAAATTGCTTCCATCTTCAAAAATGTAACGTTTTTCGAAAATATGTTTCACTGGTCAAAACGCCCCAGTGTAGGCAGGACGATATGACCTTACCAACTGGACACAAGCGCGGCGAGGTTGCAGCAGTTGCTTCCAAAATATATGGAAACTATTGAAATGTATTTCAAACCTAATTAAATGGACTTATGTTGGTTTTTTAATGTCAAGCACATAAGGATTTGTAACCTTTTTATTATGGGATTGATAAAATATTAACAAATGGCAATGAGGCGTCTTTGGCTAAGGTGGGGCGTATTGCCCAGGCACTTTATGAAAACCTTTTTTTACGACTTTTCAAAATAGCCAAATTTTGTGTTATCTGTAATATTTTTATATGACTACTCACGGGCAATGCATTTGCGACTTCATGGACTATCAAATAACACGAAGTTTGCATAAATTGCGTTGAAAAGTGAAAAGTTATCGAGGTATTGCCTTAGGGGGGGGGGGCATATTATACCGTCTTACCCTACCAACACATGGAAATTCAAAGCATCTTGTGAAATTTTCTTGCAAGATGCTGAATTCGGTTATTAGCTGTTAATTATTCAAAATACGTTTTGATGAAAAGAGCAACAAAATGAATTTGACCCAAGACGAAATTTTATTATAGTACAAAACATAATCGATTGGCATCTGTCGGTCTTATCGCCTTTGTGGATTCTATAGAAATTTTCCCCTAAAGTAGTGTCTTTATCGATTTGCATCTCGCGGGATCGCAACAGACGTCATTTTTGTAATCAACCCTTTCTTCACATAAAATGCTGGTTCGTAGAGGTCGAATGATGACCACCGACGCCGACGACCACCATCAATGCGATGCGTTGCCATAGTTTTCCGTTGAAAATGGTGCCAGTGCCATCGTGCTGCTGTTTCCGCTCACCTGCGTCCGTTCTGCGTGAAATCTTGTTCATACTGAGGATTAGACCCAAACCCACAAGTTGCTTGATTTGGTCCTCAGTATCGTTTTCCACATAGTAAAAAGTAGGATTTGAAAAATATGAACATGTCAATTGGAACAACAGATATTTCACTGATGGTTCTCGCATTAACGGATCCACTGGCTTCGGTGTTCTCAATGTAACTTCAACCACCTTCCGAAAACTTCAGGAACCGTGTTCGGTTTATGTTGCTGGGCTGGCCGCAATTACCTTCGCTTTGGGGATAATTTCCAATCAGCCCGTAGACCACTTGTGTTTATTCTGCGTCTCGTATGAGGTTAGGCGTTTCGAATGAAGTGACAATTGTCGATACCTCCTATTTAAATTACATGGTCCTCTCACGTGAGACGTTTCGAATCCGACACACAACGTGAACGCGCGAGCGTGGTTCAGAGGTGAGGACTTCATTCGCGTGATGTTGAGACTTATGTCCAATCACTATTCACTAAACGCACATCTGTTCAGAATAAACCTTGTCGATAGCAACTTATGTAGGTTATGATCACGTAGTTTGATTCTGCTCGGAAAATAACGCCTCCAGAGAGCAATTATTATATATTAGCCCGAGGTAAACATATATGCATATGGTCTACATATATGCAAGCCATTTATAGTTTCCTTCGTACTTCTGTCATCAAAATCTAATATTTTGATTTTTTTTCTTTCTTCAAAGTTTTTGTTTTTGTTTAGTCTCTGCTTTCTGTTCCGTAGAGCACCATAGCTCTTGCCATCCGGAAGATACTCCAGTCGAACCATTACTCGAGCACGACGACACGCCATATCGTCCCTGACTTCCAATGCCCGAATAAGAAGCTGAAATTCCCTGATCCCAAACCCTTAGCCCCATCCATTTTTAAACATTGTAAACTAACCTCAAGTAACCACGAGTACGTTGGTTTCAAGCCCTCTCTTACTAACTGGACAATAAAATGATATTGATTTTTTATATCACAAATAACCACAAATACCGTGAGAGACGTTTTTCGGAAGCTGTTACGATAATGAACTGATTCGTTAGGCTATTCTCCATGATAAATTTCTTTTAAAAAGTACCAATTTCGGGGGCACCGGTTCTGATGATGCATTTCAACTTGTTTTACACAGCTGTGCGAAAAAAAGATGGTCCCCAACATAAAATGAGCGAGAACAAAGCGTTTTATCAAACCCCCTCGGTAGGGGCCGCCTATCTGAATCATTTTTTTTCAACTTGTGTACAAGTGCAATAGACTTGTTTTCATGGCTTGTTATGATTCGAAGAGGTTTCTGCCTCTCTTTTATAGTTGCTCGTTATCTTTTGAGAGCGATTTCTGCAAACCCTGGTAAAAAGAAAGACGAAGATCGTTAACCTAAAACTTAAAAAACAAAACAATAACTTTGACCAAATGGAAATTTAAGCCATTTTATTCTGGAAGGAAAAAAATAAACTCAATTCAATCGCTATGAGTTGAGATTTTGATAATCCTACATGACCATTCTCATACAAATCAATGCTTGATGTGATGTTATAATTATTTTTACCAGCGAATTAAAATATAATGTTTCAAACTGATCTTTATTTTTTGTTGTGCTAGCTCGTGCTTTATTTTTCTGCAGAAGAAAGTTGCCACCGTAGGATTTCTTTCCACAGTTGAATCGCTATAAACAGTAAATAATAATTAAAATTTAATTGTGGCAACAAACTCACATACACTGCGCCGGTTGTCGAACGCAGACGGAATGTTATAGAGTGGCATTTTTGCATATGCGACAGGCAACGACCAGATTCAAAAATGGGAATGTGTTTACTGCGAGCAAATATTCATCAACTTACCAGGCACTTGAGAACAGCTGTGGGAAGCGCATTGCTGGCTGCATTATTGGGACTGGCGCCACCTGTAAGTTGCTCGGTTACGAGTTTTTCGCTTGACCCCTTCAACAATTCTGCGAGTAATTCTGGGGAAGCGACCAAGCTCTTTGGTTTTTCCGGCGAGCCAATGGCAAAACTGCGCTCGGACGGTGTGCGACTTGTCTGCGAATATCTGGTATCATCGAGGCTCCGTTTTTGGTGTTTCTCACAGTTTCCCGAGCTACGTTTACTGTGTTTCTCATGATGGTGGGTATTTTTGTCAGACAAATGAGAGTCCAATGAAAACTTTTTAGTCTCTAATTTATTTGGAGATTTTTCCGATTTATCGGAGTCTGTGCTTCTTTGCTCTATGTTTCCAAGGTGTCGTTTGCTGGTTGATGAGCTTTCCACACCCAAATCTGCCAATTTTGAAGGACTGGATGCTGTCCTATTGTGACTAGGAAGTGGCAGATTTGCGCTAGCTTTCCTTGGTTTGAAGAGCTTGCTTGAATAACGATCGTTGGTTTCATCCATAGACTGACTTCCACTACCTCGATTTCTGTTGAACGATGGGAACGAATGGGAGCTGTTGTGAATAATAGAAAAGAAGTCTGATTAATTAAGGACATTTAAGAAGAAAAAGATGAATATATTTTTAGGATGTCAATGAATGCTTTTTGTTTTAAATGCCGTCGTGTGTGCTTCTTCTTATAAATTGGAGGCTAGGTAGTTTGATCATTTTTAAAGTATGACGTTGATTTAGGTGTATTTTCCAATATCGTTATTTTTTATTTATTTATTTATTTATTTATTGTTGTATCCATCTGACATCATGGTCTTAATGTATAATACTTAATTAAGTTATACTAAACAATTAATTGAATATACGTGATGTACGCAAACGTTGTCGAAATGCTTCCGTAGATAAATTAAAGTCAAATAAAGAATATGCTTCTCGAAATGCTCTGCAAATAGAGTTGATTGGGTCATTGGCTCCATAAATAGTGTTCCTAGCTGATAGTTGTATCAGTTGCCTCGATCGAAGGATACGTTCAGGGGCATAAAAACGAACACGTTCCAGCAGAGCAGGGCAGTCGACTTCACCATGTATTAATTTGGCGCCATAAACTGCCCGGTTAGTTTTACGACGTACATGTAGTGGTTCAATTCCTAGTAAGGCACAACGGTGTTCATAAGGAGGCAAATTTAACGGGTCACGCCACGCCAGATTCCTCAATGCATGTCGAACAAATTTTCTTTGAACCGCTTCTATCCTCATGATCCATAATGTTTTATAAGGAGACCACACCACCGACGCAAATTCCAAAATGGATCTGACCAAAGAACAGTATAGGGCGCGCAGGCATATTGGGACGTTAAACTCTTTAGCAATCTTGAGGATGAAGCCTAGTTGACGATTGGCTTTTTCTACTACATAAGAGTAATGCAGCTTAAATGTTAGTTGGTAATCCAACAACACTCCAAGATCCTTCAGTTTATCCACACGTTCAATTTGTTGACCATTTATGCTGTAATCATATAATATGCTGTAATCATATAATACGCAAACTTGAAGGTAATTCATGAGACACCAACGAGCGAAGATATCCAAAAGCTTTTGAAGTTCCCTGCAATCTGCGTCACTTCGTACGACGAGGAAGATTTTCAAATCTTCAGCGTAAATTAGTAAACCACCGTCGGCCAGGAGAATACTAACATCGTTAAAGAATAACGTAAACTCCAGAGCTAGGCGTAAAGGAAAGTGATTCGGTTGCTACAATTTTTACGCATAGACTTCTACCATTAAGATACGACTGTAGCCAATTGCAAACTCTTTCCGTAAACCCGAGACGACGTAGCTTAGCCAACAGGATTCCATTTTTGGTGTTAAATTGCAGATTTTTTAGAAATTGTAAAAAAAATACAAAAGCCCCCGATTCAAAAGCCCCGCATGACGATTATCATAATACTGGATGAAAAAAAAAATCGGGGTTCCTCGATAATCGACCGGTGACTGACTCTAGTTGGTTATTTGGTCACAAAATAGAGGGAGATGGGTTCGTCGCTAAGAAGTTTGGTCATAGTTAAAAGTTATTTGCATGTTTTATGTAAAACTGAAGTTATGTCAACAATCTGATATGTTTATATAAATATTCACATGATTGATTTTCAGGAGAACATGGCCCTCCCAAGGGGCTGGGTAGGTAGGGATATTAAATATATGTGTCGTATGAGCATAAGAACATATGGAGACGCACGGTGCCTTTATGCGTTGATACATCAACTGTAAGTAATTTTGTTTGCAGATTATATTACATCTGAAATAAAATTAATTGTATACCAACATTTGTATGCAAACTTGTGTTAAGAAAAAATTGAACTTGAGTCAGAAAACGAAATCATACCGGTAATGATTTAAGGCTCCCCCAGACCTAAGCGATTTCATCGCCGCGACGGCGACAACTAGTCGCCGCGATTCTATCATTGGGTCGCAGCAGGTAGCGTTCTATATACGCTTCGTGTTTGGTGGAATCTTTATTTTTTTGCGGTGATCCATAGTAAGGCTGTGACAGAGTAATGTTTATCGATAATATATTTTTTTTTTATTCATTTCTTTATTTGGTACGCACTCTGTGTTTCTTAACCGCTACTGTGCCGTGATCTACTGTGGTATTCTGCTGTACAGAATCCACACAGAATCTATTTTTAGACATTCGTTGTTGTTATCATTGCCAGGTCCATTTCGTCGTGAGTCCATTGTGTCCTTTTGTCCGTATCGTGTATCCAATTGCTCGTTGCATTGTTTGGTTGCCGTTTATCCAGGTACGTTGGAGGAATGCCTCCGAGAAGAACAATTTGTCAGTCGTCATCGGGCAGCCGTGTCGGTAAGACGCGCACCCCAAAACGCCACCGTTTGGGCTGCACCTCAGGTGACTGACAAGGGCTTGGTGGAGGGGCTGGGAATCGAACCCATGACCGTCCGCTTATAAGGCGAACGTGTAGCCAACTACGCTACGGGACCCCCCTATCGATAATATTTATATAGGATTTATTAACTATATCTATATAGTAGACAAACTTGATTTTTTAGCACTTGTAGTATTTAGGTATCCTAAATTACCATTAATATCCTAGAAACAACATGTGCTGAATTTTTTTTTGCGACTAAATAAATATGGAACTACCAACGCTGGATGAGGTTAGAAATGCACTAAATGACCTCAAAAACAGTAAAGCTGCTGGGAAGTACGAGATCCCAGTCAAGCGTCACAAACTTGGAAGTGAACAACTGCATTAGTGGATCCACCACATTATACAAGAAATATGGAACGATGAAGAACTGCCTACCGACTGGTTGGATGGCGTCATATGCTCGATCTATGGGAAAGAGCACGTATTAGAGTGTGCCAACTACAGTGGGATTACCCTTCTAAACTCGGCTTACAAAATTCTGTCACGTATTCTATTCAAAGACTGAGACCGCTTGAGGAGTCCTTCGTCGGCAAATACCAGGCAGGTTTTCGTGAGGGATGATCAACGACGGATCAAATGTTTAGCCTGCGGATGATCCTCGATAAATTCCTGGAGTACAACCAGCAGACTCACCATCTATCTGTTCATTGATTTTGACGCAGCATACGATTCAGTGAAAAGAAATGAGTTATGACAGAAAGTGTCTGAACATGGTGAAACTGATAAGGCTTAAACGTGCAACACACTCTAAACACTCTAAATCAAGTATTCGGATTGCAGACGAGTCAACGTCGTCTGTGATCTTAAATCGATTGAAGCAAGGTGTTGAACTTCCGAATTTATTGTTCAATTGTTTTCAATTCAGAAAAACTCCATGTTTTCCGAATAACATTGAATTATATCGGCGTCTGTATCAAGGAATTTCAATAACTCCAAAATATTTGCTTTATTAGCATTGTTGGTAGGACAATTTTCTTCTTTTCTCATATTATTCAAATCGAGTGTTGGATATTTTTCTTCACCCTCCTGCTTCCGATGGCATATCCGGCCATCGACCAAATCATTTCATAGTTGGATACTATTGACCAAACTATGTGTATAAGAGTCTCCAGTGCACCAACAGGATTTTCCTTTATCTGAATAGATCCGATGTTGATTTCTTCCACCAATTAACCAACTTGATCCGACGAGGTCTAATAGCGATTCCGACCAACTCCGAACACCGATCAACCTACCTCATTTCATTGACCCAACTAGGTCCATGGCATCTCCAAACAATCCGAAGGCTTACTCAAGATTTGAATTTTCTTGATCCGAATAGGACCGATGGCGATTCCGGCCTTCAACCAATCCACTTAAGAGTAACTTTTCATGATTCAACTAGGTCCGAAATGCGATTCTGGCAATCGACCACCTCACCCTTGAATGGAGTTTTATTATTCCAACCACATATGTCCAATAGTAGTTCCAAACCATGGTCAGGCCCACTTCAAAGTTAGATTTTCCTTGATTCGATTGCGATTCTGAGCACTGAGTTTCACTGTTTTTACTCAAAATTGATTATATTTGCAGTCTAATGAAACCATAAAGTTGTGCCAAATACTGCTTTTTATTGTTGAAACAATTCGGTGAAAGTTGGAAGGTGCAAATTTTGATAAAGCTCTACACTGCCCCTATTCGCATAAGCGTCCCATGTCAGTTTTCTTCAACTTGAGTAATATACCGTTGAATTGTTTAAACTCGTTTTACATGGAGAAATACAAAAAATTCTAATAAATTGATAATGATTGATAAAAATTGAAAATTTGGCCTAATTTTCTTCTCCTGTATACATTGCCATGGAACTATTGAATGGACCATAATTATGTTTATTCGTTGCGCAAAAGAGTATAAAAATCTGGAATGTGACTGTTATGCGAAGAAATGGCAAGATGGGACTACACAAGTGGGTTTTGATTATCAGATTTCTAGAACAAAGCCTATGATTTTATAAGTTTTTCTTAGATGAGGTCATTTCAAACTTATTCCTGGATGAATATCAAAATCGTCAAAAATCGACATGGGATTCTTATGCAAATCGCGGCAGTACAGCTACCATAGAAAGGAAAGGGTTAACCAATTTCGAACATATATTACCGGTCAGGCTTGTAAAATGTCATCTGCATATCATATGACTAATTTGTTCATCACTTTCTTTAGAAGCAAATTTATTCTATAATTTTAGATGTACTCATAACGCTTGAGAAGGGCTATATTTTTGTCCAAGGGTACATTGCTCTAAATATAACATCTGAGGCTGGAGAGTGAAAACTCTCCAAAATGTCATTTTGCCTCAGATGACATATTGACCCCAGATGACATATTGACAGCAATGGGTCTTCCACGAAAGGCTGAATCACATAAATCTTACATGAGGCTAAACTAACAAAAGGCTGAACAATCGTGAGAAACCAATTTTAGGGGAAGAATTCATATTTGACGTTAAAGGCACAAACTAACATGATCGGAAACCATTTGCGACCTCTTTGTGTTCTTCCAATTTTTATATGGAATTCTTATTTTTTAGTCTATACAGCTCAAAAAATGTTGGGTAAAATTTGGGAAAGGAACAATACTTTATTGTTCTTGGTTCTTGTATGTATTTGGTTTTAATTCTTGCCAAGATTACTTTCTTATTTTTTATTTTTTTATTTTTTACTCTTGTCTCTTCTTCCTTCTTCTTTATCCTTCTTTATTCTTTCTTCTGTCTTCCTACTCCATTCTCCCTTTTTTTCTTCTTCCATCTTTTTTATTCCATTTTTCCTTTTTCCTTCTTTTTTCTTCAACCCTTCTAGTTCCTTCTTCCTGTTTCTTTATTCCTTATTTGTTCTACCTTCTTCCTTCTTAGTTCTTCCTCCATAGTTCTTCCTTCTTAATTCGTCCTTCCTTGTCCAATTTCCTTCTTCCTTTTTCTTTTTTCTTCTTCCTACTTCTTTTTTTCTGGTTTCTCCTTCCTTCAGTTTTATTTGTTCTTCTTTTTCCGACAGCAATGTCTTGTTAGACAAAGTTGTAGGCACATTTAAGCGCTATAAGTTCGTCATACATCATGAATTGATAGCTACCTTCTGGAAAAAGTTCTGGGAAAATTATACAAACGATTGCAATTGACATTTTACAACACTGACCGGTGCTTGCAAAAACCAAAAAGGAGTAGTCATTTAGTGCATCACGCAAAAAAATTTGATTGTGACCTTCCTCCCCTCGACCCCTTCGTCAAGATATTTGTTTTAAATATCTAAACGAATAATAAAAATTTAAAGAAATCCTGAACCCATCTTATTTGTGATCTACTTTAGAACTGTAAAAAGCTTCAGCAATTTTTATGAGATTATAATCCACTTGTATAGTCGGATTATAATCTCATAAAAATTCCATACATCATTTGCGTGAAAATCTATCACAAAATTTCAACACAGATCTATCTATACTATAGATTCTAAAGCCATCATGCATGCTTAGTGTAAGAAAAAGGCGAAAATTCAAACATGATATTCACTCTTACCTCTCGTGCCTGGCGAGTTCCTCTAGAATTTCATTATATTGCACTTTGGATGGTTTTTTCATTTCCGCCTCAAGCATTTGACCATACGGGCCCCGGAGTGGTCTTTTGGAGTACCTTTTCAAGTCATGTTCACTCGACGGGGCTGGCGACGCACTGGTTCTATCTCTCGAGGATGCACGCTCGCTCTCATTATCCGACACCGAATCGCAACGTAAGAATATGTTTTTGAACGAGCGAACGGGAACCGAAGAAATTGGTGTAGAATCGTCCTTTTCGTCGGAGCTCTGATATGTTAAACTTTTTCTACGAGACCCCCGGGGCCATTCCGGCCGCGAGTTATCCGAATCCGGAGTATAAGGTCCTAGAAGAAATGGATCTGGTCCATGCAGTATACTGGAATCTCTCATCTTATCTGGGGATGATGTGATATCCTTAGAGCTGAGATCTGTGCAGCTTTCGCCACTGAGATCTATGCTGGAATCTTTCTCTATTTTAAGTCTAGGTCGCCAGTTATCATCGGGGGTACAATTATCATTGGAATCAGATTCTGGATCTAGATTCGTGTCTATTGCAGGCCATTGAATATAAATCCCTTTCCGTCGTTTGGACTTATCAATCCTTCGCTTTTCTTCAATCTCACTATTGCTATTATTGATAGCTTCACCACCATCCTCATTATTGCTATGGCGTTTTCGTACTTCAACGATCTCCCCCTCATTAGATTTTATTCTGATAAGTGATTCCTCTGGAGTTGGAGGTGTTTCAATAATAGTAGTGGTTGTTTCTGTATCTGGCTCTGTACAAATAATCGATACGGGCGGCGTGCACATAAAAGTTTCATTTTCAAATTGATCGTTCAAATTGACTGCACAATCCAGCACTGGCTCCATAAACTGTTCCTCTGTTTCATCAACATTTTCAAGTGTTGATGCTTCCGGCTCCACAATTTCAGGTGGACTTTCTACAACAATAGTTTCTACTGGATTCAAATGTACCTCTTTTGGCTCGGATATACTTTCGCTTGGCTCTATAATACTGTCTAAACAATCCGACAATTTGGTGCATTCGTTCATGGACGCATCGATCCATTGCTCAGAAGGTCGAGCTGTGCTCCATTCACTAACCACGCAATCGTATACTGGTACAGGAATCAAACAAGTTGTAGCTTGTTGTAGGCATTCTTCATCTTTGGCCAGCGATTGTGGTGTTATTGGAATTCCTTCTTCTATCAATGGTTCCAGTATCATCTCGGATGCCTGGACCGCATTGATTTCGGCTTTTTTCTGTATGCTGTTCTCATTTTCAATCGTTTCCGAATGTTCTGCTTCCGGATCTTCAACGATTGTCTCAATATCGGAGTTTCTGTTGGAGGATAGCTCTTTTCCGTCGAATCCTTCGACACGATCGAAAATGTCCGGAGGGGTTAGATTGATATTAAGTTCTGTTTTCTTTAGAGGGATTTTTGAAATGCTATTATCGTCCATCGACACACCGGGTTCGGAGACTGCTGGACTACAACTACGAGTAAACTCTTTCTTGTTTCTTGGAAGCGTTACATTATCTACTGCAGAGCTTTCCTTTCCACGCATCAAGCTGTTTTAATGGCACCTAAAGCTGAACGTATGTATTTACCGGATGAATAGTCTACTTGAGAGAAGGAAGCGCTTCGGAATGGAATAGTCTTCTGGGTATAGGAACCAATTATCGTTCTAGATTCTGGTCTGGACAATTTGGTGAATATATCATCTTCTTCTTTGAATGGTGTGCTTGGTGCTTCAGCAAGCACATTACTTTCTTTGGTAGGAGAACATTGTAAACATTCTAAATTAGATGTGCTCACATTTGCACGAAGGCAAGTTTTATGTTCACTCAGAGGAGAACTTGGAGTGGATGCTCGATTACTTTCAACGAATTGATAAGGAAAATCAATCGAGCGAGATTCTTTGGATTTAACTAAATTGCTGCCATTGTCCTCTCTCCGTAAGGAATCTATGTTTAAAAGACTGGCACTTGATAAGCTTGAATTTTGTCTTTCGAAGGTTTTATCGAGGCTCTGGGATGCTTTGGGTCGACGTGGGGGTGGTACGGGTGCACGTGTTCCTTTCAACAGTTCAGTAAGCTCTCTGAGACGTTCAGTTTTAGTACCACCGTGTTTATCGCCTGTTTTAGCTTCGCTCGATCCAGATGTTGTCTTTTTCACTAGTTTTTGTAATCGATCCAAGGTGTTGTTTCGCTTTTCCATTATCTGTGAATTTGAACAAGAAAAAATGGAAGGATGAGATATTGCCTGATTTTAATTTTATTAAGTACAAACGTTTTTAAGTTAATCAAATAGAGATGTTGCTAGAAATTCTATCACGAAGCTAAAATCTTCGAGTTCAAGGTATACTATATGACTTGAAGGTTAAGTAAGCCAAACTCAATATCAGTGAGTTTGTAATGTTATTATTGGCTCGATTGGCATGCCAGCTCGTTCGGGAAATAGTGCACTATACATCGTACTATCACCGTGCACGCCTGCTCTTTCGACAATCTCTGATTCGTTCTACTTATCAGTGTGAATCAAGATGACCCAGCTATGCATATATATTAACAAACGTTACTGTGATCTTTGTGGACTCTCAGAGATAAACAGATAAATACCACAATTCAAACCGATTAAGTTGCATCAGCTCATATACGATTTCATTGGGTCGTAAATGAATTACAGAAACTTGTACATGACATTGATCGGTCATTTGGAGATGCTCTCTGAAAAATCTTTTCATGTACGGTGATCAAAAAACTTTCCCAAGGAATAGCAAAATGCAATGCGGTTCGAATACGGGACGAGGCATAAAGAAAAGAAGTACGACTTTTGTATGAATCTTCGAATAAGCCAGCAATCGCTAGAACTAGCCGAATAGTATGTCTTGTTAAGAGTAGTCACCATGCTACTACCCAAGCCGTTCATGGGCGAACGTTAGGCAAAATAACAGCGATTTCAACAAGGGTGTTCTTAAAATTGGCCCTCAATCGTTATGGATCCTTGAGATAGATGCAAGAGATAGTTTCATCGGCGGGCTCCCCTACTCAAAACCTAACCAAATGGTTAATGAAAGAGTTCCAAAGTATGACGAAACCATTCCCCAGCAGGTCAGTCATCAACATCCAAGAGTGCGCCCATAAGCTGTTGGAACATTACCCGAGAAATGGAAGAGATACATCGACAATATTTCCAGCATTATCAACCAAAAGTATCTACCCAGGATTTTGGAAGCGATAAACAACGTACATAAGGACAATTCCCCCACTTCCTTTTTCCCCGAATGTAACATTTCACCCAATGTAACTACTCCGAATGTAACAATTTCCTGAATGTAACATTTCCCCGAAAATAAAGTATCTCCTGAAAATAAATGTTTGCAATCCACTGTATGCGTCCGAAGAGAGCAGCGCTCAAAGATACGTTCAAGAGTGTCTTATTGGAGATTATCAGCCCAAGATCCTTTTATTGCTGTTAAGTTATACAGATATCAGAGTACAGTGTTTTTCAAGGTCGTTTTTGTTCTAAAGTAGTCGGACAACTGTTGCATTTTTAAACACTAGAACCGCGAAGAGAAATTCCGATTTTGGTTAATATTTTCATATTTATCTTTGAAATCAAAACTCCTGTCCTGTATATGTATACCTTCTTAATAAGTATTAGTCAATGGTTCTTCTAATTCTTATTATTACTGTCCCATTACTGTCCCATGTCCCACACTGGGACAGAGCCACATCGCAACTTAGCCACATCGCAACTCATTAAGCACTTCCACAGTTATTAACTGCGAGGTTTCTAAGCCAGGTTACCATTTTTGCATTCGTATATCATAAGGCTAGCACGATGATACTTTTATGTCCAGGGAAATCGAGACAATTTCCAATCCGAAAATCCGTAGTGGCCAGACTCCAAAAAACTCTTTCAAAAGACCACTCCAATGGTGTGGGTAGCCTCCGAAAGACGGATGGTTCGCTCACTGTAGAGCCTAGCGATAAACTGAGCGAATTGTTAAAGATCCACTTCCCTGATTCAATCCCTGAGTCGAGCATCGGCGACCAAGGCACTGGAACTGCTGTCTCAGATCCACAAGAGATCCAATCATGGGTTTCTGGATCTAAAAAAGACGCAATAAAGGTTGCAAAGGAAGCTTTCACTCGGGCCAGGGTTGAGAGGGCTGTGAGATCTTTCGAGCCATTTAAGTCTCCTGGCATGGATGGAATATTCCCAGCGTTGATCCAAAAAGACGAGAAAACACTGGTTCCACCCTTGGTTGAGATTTTTAAGGCGAGTCTGATTTTGGGGCACATACCTAACGATTGGCGTCAAATCCGGGTTGACTTCATTCCGAAGGCAAGCAAGAGAGATAAAACCAACCCCAAAGCATTCAGGCCGATAGGTTTATCCTCTGTAATGCTCAAAATTATGGAAAAGGTACTATGCGAGTACATAAATCACAAATTTATGAAAGCAATGCCTTTGTCAAAAAACCAATTCGCTCATCAAAGTGGAAAATCTACGATCTCGGCACTACATACGGTAGTTCAAAAAATCGAAAAAACACTTAATGCAAAAGAAATTGCTCTTGTAGCATTTCTTGATATTGAGGGCGCTTTCGATAACGCTTCTTATTCGTCTATAGGGTCAGCAATGTTTAGGAGAAAATTCGACCCATGCATTGTTACCTGGGTACATGCTATGCTAGCTAATCGGAAAATCTCCTCTGAGCTTAGCGGTTCATACATCACTGTTAAAGCAACAAGGGGGTGTCCGCAAGGCGGAGTGCTTTCTCCTTTGTTGTGGTCACTGGTGGTGGATGAGCTTCTAGACAGCTTAGAGAGAAGAGGCTTCGAAGTGGTTGGATATGCTTATGACGTTGTCATTATTGTACGAGGCAAATTCGAAAGTGTTATCGTGGAAAGAATGCAATCTGCCCTAAATCACACTTTTTCCTGGTGTCAAAAGTATCTTACTTTACTTACTTATGGATCCTGTACACCTCCGGTGGTGCAAAGGGCCGACTTGAAAGATCTCCATCCTGAGCGATGCCCGGCTATCGCTTTAACCTGTTGCCAGGTTAGATTTCGGTCGACTTCTTTTATTTCTTTATTGAGGCTTCGCCGCCATGAGCCTCTGGGTCTGCCTCTGCTGCGATGTCCCGCTGGGTTCCAGTCTAATGCTTGCTTACAGATTTCGTTTCCGCCCCTACGTAGAGTGTGGCCGACCCAGCCCCACTTCCGATCCCGAATTTCTGTTGCTATCGGCCTCTGGTGACAACGACGATGGAGCTCGTTGTTTGAGATCCAGTTGTGAGGCCACCAGGCCCGAATTATATACCGCAGACATCTGTTAATGAACACCTGCAGCCGTTGAGTGTTCTCCACTGATACACACCATGTTTCGCTGGCGTATAACAGCACAGATTTCACGTTAGAGTTGAAAATTCGTATTTTGGTGCGTTCACTTATCTGCCTGTTTTTCCAGATATTTCTTAAACTCGCAAAAGCAGCCCTTGCTTTCTTGATCCGTGCGCCTATGTCGATCTTGGTACCGCCGTCTGACGCCATTTGGCTACCAAGATATTGGAAGCTTTCAACATTCTCCACTGGTTGCCCGGCTACTGTGAAACTGGAAGGAGTCACCGTGTTTACATCCAACGATTTGGTTTTGTTGACGTTGATGACTAAACCTGCCGAGGAGGAGCGATCGGCAAGGTCGTTGAGCTTACTCTGCATATCAGAGCGCCGTTGCGCGAGTAGTGCAACGTCATCCGCCAATTCGAAGTCGTTTAGGTGCTCCATGGTTATAGGCTGCCATAACAGCCCGCGGTTTGGTTCACGGTCAATCGCATCTACCAGAATCTCATCGATTACGATGAGGAACAGTAACAGTGATAGAATACATCCTTGCCTCACACCAGCTACGACCCGGATAGGGTCGGACAGGACCCCATTGTGCAGCACTCTACACGAAAAGGCCTCGTACTGTGCCTCGATGAGGCCGATGATTTTCTCAGGAACCCCCTTGCGTCTCAGGGCGCCCCACATATTCTCGTGATTGAGACGGTCGAAAGCTTTTTCGTAGTCTATGAATACCAAGTAAAGGGACTCTTGGAATTCGTTGACTTGCTCCAAAATGATGCGGAGCGTGACAATATGGTCCACACAGGATCTTCCGGCACGGAATCCGGCTTGCTGCCGCCGGAGAGTCGCATCGATCTTCTCCTGAATCCGGGCTAGGATAATTTTGCACAGAACTTTGAGAACGGTACACAGCAACATAATGCCTCGCCAGTTATCGCATACAGTCAGGTCACCCTTTTGGGCACCTTCACTAAGATACCTTGCATCCAGTCGACCGGGAAAGTTGCGGTGTCCCAGATATTACGAAATAAACGATGCAGTAGTTGTGCGGATGTCATGGGGTCAGCTTTGAGCATCTCGGCTGATATGCGGTCGACCCCTGGGGCTTTATTCAATTTCATGCTTTGGATGGCTGTTTGAATCTCTAGCAGTGATGGAGCTTCGGTATTGACACGTGTTATACGTCGGATCCTAGGCAGATCATGCCGAGGTGGTGATGGCCTGGTTGGCACTTGAAAAAGTTGTTCGAAGTGCTCGAACCAGCGTTTCAGCTGGTCAGTTGGGTCGGTCAATAACTGATCATTCGCGTCTTTCACAGGCATCGTTGCATTCATCTTCGCCCCGCTTAAGCGTCGTGAGATATCGTAGAGGAGGCGAATGTCCCCGGTTGCGGCGGCTCTCTCTCCTTCGTCGGCCAGAGAGTCTGCCCACGCTCGCTTGTCCCGTCGACATGAGCGTTTTACTTCCTTCTCAAGAGCCGTGTATCGTTGACGGGCTAAGACTTTGGCTCCTCTCGTTTTCGATCGCTCTATCGCGGCTTTGGCTTCTCTTCGCTCCTCTATCTTCCTCCAGGTCTCATCGGTGATCCATTGTTTTCTCTGGGTGCGTAGCTCACCCAGATTGTTCTCGCTGGTAGCGATGAAGGCATTCTTGATGGCGGTCCATTGGTCTTCCACGCTGCCACCTTCCGGAATATCTGCAGCACGCGTCTCCAGTTCTTCAACGAAGGACCGTTTCACCGTGGCATCTTCCAGTCGGCGTGTGTTGAATCGTCGTCCAACTCTTTCCTCCTGCCGACGAATCCGCGCAATGCGCAGGCGTATTTCGCCGATGAGGAGGTGATGATCAGACGCGATATCGGCACTACGTTTATTCCGTACATCAAGAAGGCTCCGTTTCCATTTTCGGCTGATGCAGATGTGGTCGATTTGATTTTCTGTAAAGCCGTCACGGAGACCCACGTGACCTTGTGAACCGGTCGATGGGGGAAGAGCGATCCCCGATCACCATGTCGTTATTACCACAAAATTCTGCGAACAGCTCTCCGTTTTCACTCATTTCTCCGAGACCATGGCGTCCCATAATGCGCTCATGGTTCGAGTTGTCGGATCCGATCTTCGCATTGAAGTCGCCCAAACAGATCTTGATATCACCCTTCGGAATTCTATCTACGACGGCATTGAGTTGACTGTAGAAGTTCTCTTTGTCTTGCAGATCGGCAGCATCGGTTGGCGCATAACATTGGATTATAGTAAGGTTTCGGACCCGTGTTCTAAATCTGGCAACGATTATCCTTTCACTTATAGGTTCCCACTTCATAAGCGCAGAGTGTGCCTGAGCGCTTAGTAGGAAGCCAACTCCGCGATGCCGGGGAGCGTGTTCACCTCGTAAACCAGAGTATAGCAGAACTTGTCCCGACGGCGTTCTGTGTTCTCCAAAGTTTGGCCAACGGACTTCACTCAGTCCCAGGATCTCAAGCTTCATGCGGCGTGCCTCATTGGCAAGTTGTGCCAATTTACCCTGCTGGGCTAGGGTTAAAACGTTCCATGTTCCTATTCGTGTCCGTTGTTTCGCGCTAAGAGTCGTCGCCGTAAAATCAGTCCATATTCTTTCATTATCGGATTCTCGAACAAATTGATGTTTCGGGAACAGTAGGTTGTTGGCCCAAGGTTCCCTATCCACCGGGATGGGGCTGCCATCTTAGGTATAGCTTCCGGGGAATAGCATTTCATACTCAGCCGCTGGATGCCAGAACAGACGCTGTTGGAGCCGCACCTCCTTGGTGGACAGACGCTCGATCAGTCGGGTCAAATTTGTTTAAAGTCCCACCCAACACCAGGACTAGGCTAGTGCGCTTTGAGCGGCACACGGTCGCTTTGATAGGGCCTGCTTGGGGACACATGCAGCTTTTTATAGAAGTTCAACAGAGCCCACTGTCGAACCCCACCACATCCTAGGCAGACCCCACGGGACGCACCCTCTCACTCTAGCTGATGTCAGAAGGACAACAGTGCCCAGGCTGCACTACCAGCTAAGTACGCAACCCTTAGCTGGCGGTCAATTGTCATCGGAAGACCCGTGGAAGCGTGAGTATTGGAACTTGTGAGGACCAGAGCTATGTTAGGCGCCCCTTCCCGGATGTCAACTCACCATTTCGCAGCCCTGTCAAAAGTATCAACTAGGCATAAATCCTACAAAAACTTCTATTATCCCTTTCACCAAACGGAGAAAGGTACAACTGAAACCCCTTTTCTAGAATCAAACACAATTAGTTTATTCAAGTGAAGTAAAATATCTAGGTGTCATACTCGACGCAAAGCTTAATTGGAACTCTCATCTCCAATCAGTTGTGCAGAAAGGTCTCAATACACTTCGGGTTTGTTCAAAAACCCTTGGTAAAAGATGGGGCCTAAAATCAAGTATGATCATGTGGATATATAAAACCATTGTCCGTCCCAGGACAACTTACGCTTCCCTTGTCTGGTGGCCTAAAACTAATGAGGCTGCTGCAAGGGCTAAGCTCAACAAAATACAACGCACCGCTTGCATAGCCATCACTGGTGCAGTTCGTAGTACACCCACTTTGGCCCTAGACGCAATGCTTCACCTGCCCCGGTTAGATCAATTCATAAAGCTGGAAGCGGAAAAAAGTGCTCTAAGGTTAAAGAGAACAAAAACACTGCTGTCGGGAGACCTTACGGGTCACCTCAGCATATTAAATGAATTTGCCATAAATCCCGCAATAGGAATTTGTAGTGACTGGATGGAAACGGTAGTCAATTATGACTTACCTTACGATGTGTTCATTCCTTCCCGCCAGGAATGGGAAGGAGGTGGACCCAGCGTTCCAACAGGCTCTATAAATTTCTTCACAGATGGTTCGAAAATTAATAATCTGACAGGATCCGGAATCTATGGCCCTACAACAAAAATTTCTGTCCACTTAGGACAGTGGCCCACAGTATTTCAGGCGGAAATATATGCAATATTAGAATGCGTGTTATTATGCCTGAGGAGAAAGTATAGATTTGCAAAAATATGTATTTTCTCTGACAGCCAAGCGGCACTTAAGTCGCTTAATAACTACACTTGTAAATCAAAGCTAGTGTGGGAATGCATTCTGGCTTTGAAAAACTTATCCATACGCAATCGAGTCTACCTATATTGGATCCCAGGACATACGGGTCTAGAGCATGGTTTCCCAAACTGTGGGTCCCGACCCCCAGGGGGGTCGCGAGCGGATTGTTAGTGGGTCGCGCAGAACAAATATTAATTGCAGCTCGAATGCCGAACCTTTTGATCATTTTTTTCAGGAACATTATTTCAAGTTCAAACCGTATTTTATTTTAAATATCCACGCTATTTTATTTAAACATTTATGGCTAAAAGCTGTCCCCCCAATGAAGTAAAATAAAAACGCTAACATTTTGACGAACAATACCATGTTCGTCATTTTTTGCATTTGTACATGTAAGGTAACGTGAATATTTTTTATGTGGATGAAGCCGAAACAGATGACATTCTGATTCGATTAATGCTTAATACTACTTGGTAAAATGCATTTTTTCATAGGTGGGTCGCGAGACATATAGAATTTTGCTAGGTGGGTCGCATACCCAAAAGTTTGGGAAGCTCTGGTCTAGAGGGAAACGAGATTGCTGATGAGCTAGCCAGGAATGGATCTAATGAAAGGTTCATTGGCCCTGAGCCCTTCTGCGGGATCTCAGACTGCTCTGTAAAAATGAAACTGAACAAATATATGGTCAGTCAAATCACATCAAACTGGAATGCACTTCCCCATACGAGCCAATCCAAAAGGCTCGTAACGATTAACCCCAAGAAAACCCAACAACTATTAGGTCTCAACAAAAGGGATCTCAACATCTACACCGGTCTAATAACTGGACACTGCCCCTGCAGATACCATCTACAAAAGATCGGAGCAATCCAAACCTCAAATTGCCGCTTCTGTGACGAGGAGAGAGAAACATCAGAACACATCCTCTGCTATTGCAGTGCACTCATCCAACGTAGGTTCAAAGTTCTCAGCAAGCCCTTTTTAGAGCCTGCTGACATATGGATCTTGTCCCCCAAGGACGTGGTTGGCTTCATAAAGCTAGTCTCGCCAGAATGGGGGAGTCACATACTGTAACTCAGGATCTCTATTCATCAATAATAGATGGTCTTGAGTTCAGTCGATACCAAGGTATCTCAGTGACAAACATGTTACTGAGATAACTTGCGTATTTCACAGCAAAAGGGTATATCACAATAGTCCTAAAATCTGGACGCAGTGATCTTTACCCGACAAACGAAAAAAAAAAAAATCCGAAAATTGCCTAGATCGGCACCGGGAATCGAACCCAGCCACCCTCAGCATGGTCTTGCTTTATAGCCGCGCGTTTTACCGCACGGCTAAGGAGGGCCCACAGAAGGTTCCTTTTCAACAAAAATATCGCGTTTTCCCAGATCGAACTCTTTAGAAGTGGGCGTTTCCTCAGAATAATGAATGTTTGACCTGTTGAACAAATCTGTAGAAGATGACAACTTATCTTACGAACTCCAAAATATCTAACCCAACGAATATTCTTATATATACTAGCGCTTCCAAGCGGATGAGTTCCGAAATAATATGGTTTGCGACAGTTTCGTTTTGACCACTCGAATTAACGTACAATTCAATGGGATTGTACAAACTCGTCCTATGACAAGCACTTGAATTAATTTGTAGAAGACTGCATTTTTATAAATCCTACGGATTCCACAATGTCAAGCGAATAAGATCCGAGGTGATATATCAGTTAGCGCTCAACTTTCTAGCAGAGTAGTTGTGTTTCGCAGTGGATGCCACACGCAGGCTTTTGATTTTTTTCCGAGTTTTTCTGTGACACCTAACCAGCGGAAATAGCGCCGCGAGTGCCGCCGCGATGAGCGTTCATCGCGAAAACACGTTTCGTATCGACTACGCTAACGTGCCGAAGAAGCCTTCCTTCGAGGAGCTTCATGACTTTGTAGCATCCACATTGTATCTCCAATATGATCAAGTTGTCCGTCTCCAGCCAAGCAGAGCACTCGGCTGCGCATTAGTCAAGGTCACCGACCTTGAGCTAGCTCGGAGAATTGTAGCAGAACACGACAACAAACATGAAACAGAAGTAAATGGCAAAATCTACAAGCTTCGGATCACTGATTGCACTTCGGGTGCAGAACACGACGCTCTGCAATATATACGCTCCATCTGGCTCAGCTTTCCGAGCAGAACGAGAACGCTTCTACACCGGCACACTTGCATACTATCTTCGTCAGCATACAGAACACACACTGATTGCTGGCGATTTCAACTGTGTGATACGACAGTGTGACGCGACCGGCCAAAATCATAGCCCGGCTCTGTTGGCCACTACACAGCAGCTACAGCTGATCGATGTTTGGTAGAGCCTCTCTTCAAACAAGCTCCAGGCTTCAAACAGGTTTCACGTACGTCACGCACAATTCCTCTGCTTGCTTGGATCGTATCTACGTTATCCAGAACCTACGTAGTCAAGATGAATACACTAGTAGGTGCTCCAATCCAAGATGAATACACAGCTAGGTGTTGCAGTCTGCTCAATTTATGGACGAGAAGAAGGCGGGGGTGAAAAATTCATTTTCGGTGCAAAACATAAACAAACCGGCTGGCTCTCCCATACTAAAATCCAAGATGGCTGAATCGTGAATTTGGCAGATTGGAACACCTAGTGGTGTATTCATCTTGCTCCAATCTGCCAAGGAAGAGAAGAAGGCGGGGGTGAAAAGTTCATTTTCAGTGCAAAACGAAAACAAACCGGCTGGCTCTCCCATACTAAAATCCAAGATGGCTGAATCGTGAATTTGGCAGATTGGAACACCTAGTGATGTATTCATCTTGTACGTAGTCACCTGGGATCTGCCGATACGCATGTCTGCTCTTTTTCCTACCATAAGGCTCTAACAGCACGAATCTGTTTCTCCACCTAGGGCGTGAGTACATGTCCCTGGTCTACCCTTTTTTGAAAGTTGCTGATATAAGCCTGTAATCATTGTCTGCCCATTCCCTTGTCTGTCGTACCTCATTACGAATGTCTCCCCCTTGTTGTATATTTCAATGTCTGTCGTTAATCCCTTCCGTATGTCTTCCTCTCGTCGTTGTCTCCCGAAAACAGTTCGTTTGTCCCGCTACAGATGTAAAAATGCGAGGAATGTCAATGTGAACATCAGCATCGTAATTACTTAAGCATCCTAAAATCCTTTTCTTTCCTACTGTATTATTGTATTCCCTAACCTCGACTAAACCGCGAGTCTTTCGGTTCCCCAAAACTAACACTATGTATAAGAATCGAGAAATGTATTGATTTCGGCTCCGTAACGCGTCACGGCAAATGAGCCTTCCAAATAAACGAAAGATTCAAATAAAATAAATAAAACATTAAAGAACTCCGATTACGCTGGAAATATTGGACACGTCAACGAAGGAACTTCGTATCGTGGATGCAGTGGTGGCTTTTTTTCGGTGGAAATCAAAAGCAGCCTTCAACGATTTCCACCGTAATTACCAACGGTTATATGTGGAATTACGGCAAGCATACGATGGCTACTACCAAAATGCTGCGATGCTGTCAACGATAAACAGAGTGAAGGCGCAAATGTTGGTCCTGCAACCAAACTTCTCGCAAGCTTTCATGCGCATCAATCAAACGTACATAGCCGGTGAACCGATTTCCAACTCGGTGAAAAAAAGAGGAGAAAAACACCTATCACTGAACTACTCGACGACGACAATCAGCTCATCGATGACCCGGTAGAGATCGAGCAGTACCTGTTCAATTTCTACCGTAGACTTTACGCTGCCGGCGAAACAGAATAAGGATCCCGACAACACGCTCGAATGCGGAAGAGTTATTCCAGACGACGATCCATTCAACGAGGCCTGTGCGAGTGAAATAACTCCATCTGAATATCTTCACAGCTATCAAGTCCAGCAGCCCAAACAAATCCCCTGGAGGCGACTCTCTGCCGCGAGAATTCTATCTCAAAACATTCGACGTCATCTGGAGAGAGTTCTCACTAGTTATCAATGAGGCACTAGCAGGTAATTTCCCCTTTGTGTAGACGGCATTATTGTATTGGTTAAAAAGAAAGGGGGCAATCAAACTGCTCATTCGTAGAGGCCCATATCACTACCAGTGTTGGTAAAATCATTCATAAATCTCAATCATTGAGCGCTCCCACGCGACTAACACGTTTGTGATTTCAATGGAATGCATCACCTCTGAGTTTTTCATGCTGAAACGGATCATTTCTCTTATTTCTCAAAAAAAATCATTTAGCTCCAAAAAGTATTTACAATCAATTTGGAGGAAATTTATTGTTTACTCACGCAAGAGTATCCATTGTTCTATGTGTTGAACGTTAATTTACTGTTATTTTATGGAGGAGAACAAAAGAAAACCTATGATGATTTCAATGGATGATTCAACAGTTACTCATCCATGTTTCTTTTGGTGCTGAGTTGGGTGTGTTTCAACTCACGATTGATTTGAATCGTTCTTGAGTTTTGAGATTTTGAGTTTTTACCAACACTCTCTCGCATACTGAAGCAGCGTCTCGAAAATGTAATGAGAACCCACCACATGCTGAGTGATGCCCAGAAATGTACTAGTTCGGATCGTAATATCTTTCAAACCACGCACGCCTTAAGACCGCATGGCACAACTCATCAATAATAGTGCTGTCCAATGAGAGCTTGAAGTAGCTCGAAGTTTCTCCCTGTCCTGCTCATGCCCATTTGTTGACAAAAAAGAACGAGCAGGACGGGAACAACTTCGAGCTACTTCGAGCTGCTCATTAGACAGCACTAATTTAACAACGCTTCGTTCGATCTTCGGCATGCTTTTGATCTCGTCGATCGGAATTTCCTCTGTCGTAACATGTGCTCGCTCGGCTTCAACACGAACCTCGTTCGTCTCCTCAACAAAATAGGAGAACTATCGTCATCTCGCTTATTAGTCAATGGGCATCTATCTGAAACTTTGGCCATCGAGAGATAGGTTCGTTAAGGGGACCCACTCTCAATGCATCTCTTCATCCTCTATCTACAACCGCTGATAAAAAAAACTAGAAGACATATTTGGACCGAATCTCGTAATAGCGTACGCTGATGATGTGTCGGTAATCATTACGTGCAGAAACAGAATGGAGCAAATACGAGAAACGTTTCAACGCTTCGGATGAGTGTCTGAAGCACGGCTTAGTTTGGAGAAATATTCTACCTCCATATCCGTGGGTTATACCGACGACATGCCGCTCACCGTACTTGGCTGAGGTGCGAAAACACACTGCACATTTTGAGAGTTACGTTTGCAAATTCCATACGCCTAATGAACAAACTTAACTGGGATGCTCTTGTAGCCAAATTCACACAGCAAGTGTATCTTCACTCCTTCCGCACACTCAGCTTACACCAAAGGGTGACCCTACTAAATGTGTTCATCTCATCTAAACTTTGGTATCTGGCGTCGCTGCTCACTCCTGCTGTTGTACACACCGCTAAAATAACAATGACGATGAGAACTTTCCTATGGAGAGGCATTTCTGCAAGGCTGCCGATTCAACAGTTTGGCGCGGAATATAGAAAGAGGTGGGGTGAAGCTCCAATGGCCCATATTCAAATGCCGCTCTCTGCTGACAAACCGTCATGCCCAGGACATCGATAGATCTTTTATACTTCAAGCAAATCCTAATCTACTCGCTGATTGTCCATGTCTAAAGTTGTTCCTTGCGACTTTTGCTTTGCTTCACCCGCAAACCCAACAGAATCCATCTGCAGCAGCCATTCACACTTTTCTTATTGAGCAAACGGAAGATCCCAAAGTGTCACAAGAACATCCAAGAGAACATTGGGGGAAAATTTGGAAGAATATTTCAAGGAAGCAACTGACACCAAGCCAACAAACCACCCTATTCCTGGCCGTAAATCGTAAATTGGAGCATCGGGAGCTGATGTTTCGAATGAACAGAGCCGATGGACAAAATTGCCAATACTGCAACGCAGGATCTAAGCGCTTGAGCATAAGCTCAGTGCTTGTGTACGGGTGGAAGCGGCCTGGAGACTACTGCAGCAGATGATATCCGCTACTCTCAACGGATATCGCAGGCTTTCGGCAGAGCAATTACTAAGACCGCAACTACTTGGTATAGACATAAAGAAAAAAAATTCAAATCTTGAAATTGTTTGCAAATTATGTCAGCTTTATTATGCAAAGTAATAATGTTATCGACGTAGCAGCGCAAGAAATTGATGTATGAATAGTTATTTATGTAATTAATTTTTTACTCAATTAATGAACAAACAAATTTTACAAAAAAAATAAAACCATATAACTTGTGACAATGTTTTGACCTCTTGAACAAATTTGTAGATAACGGCAACTGATGATATACGAAAAAACACTACAGCACTGTACGATTCTAAACGGCTATTTCCAAGCCAGCCTGTGCCATCGGTACAACAGACCGAAAATCCCTGGCAGCTGGTCAGTAGGGCAAAACGGAAGTCGAACGCATCTTGACCCGCAAAGAAAGCTAAGTACAGAGGCGAGGCCTTGTTGGTGAAAACGGATAAGGCAAAGCACGCTGAACCCAGTAAACACAAGATCGTATATCATAGCGAATAAGTGTACAAAGTGGAGTCCATATACATACATTTTGCATGCAGTCAAATGGAGGAATGCGCCTATATCGCCTCCACCATGTATACTCCTTAGCCGTGCGGTAAGACGCGTGGCTACAAAGCAAGACCATGCTGAGGGTGGCTGGGTTCGATTCCCGGTGCCGGTCTAGGCAATTTTCGGATTGGAAATTGTCTCGACTTCCCTGGGCATAAAAGTATCATCGTGCTAGCCTCATGATATACGAATGCAAAAATGGTAACCTGGCAGTTAATAACTGTGGAAGTGCTTAATGAACACTAAGCTGCGAGGCGGCTCTGTCCCAGTGTGGGGATGTAATGCCAATAAGAAGAAGAAGAAGATGTATACTTATTCGCTAGCACATGCGACTTTGTGTTGGCTGGGAAGTCCTTAAATCGATGCAGGCGGCCGAAAATCTTTCTGGGTCAGGACGTGCGAAGCGTCAGACGCACCAAGACCGATGAAATGATCTTGGTTCTGAAACGCGGAGCGCAGGCTAGTGGGACTGACTACATGAAGCTGGCCCAAGAGGTCTTGGGTGACGACCCCGAGGTGAGGTCGTTGGGGCGGAAGTGACCCTCCAGTGCAAGCAACAGGACGAGGTCACGAACGCGGACGACGTCGTCTCTGCCGTCAGAGACCAGTGCGGTACAGAGGTCGACAAGACCTCTGTACGCCTAAGAGGCGGTCCCTTTGGCACGCAGGTAGCCTACCTTAGGGGCAAGCCAGAGTAAACGCGACG
Source organism: Armigeres subalbatus (assembly GCF_024139115.2). Classification (NCBI taxonomy): domain Eukaryota; kingdom Metazoa; phylum Arthropoda; class Insecta; order Diptera; family Culicidae; genus Armigeres; species Armigeres subalbatus. The sequence goes on from NW_026943127.1 coordinate 164,790, forward strand.
TGCGATGCGACGCAACGCGACAGTGCAATTTGACAGCCTGTTGATAATGATTGTTATTATTTTACATGAGTCGCGTCGCATCGCTCGTCGCGTTTACTCTGGCTTGCCCCTTAGGTTACCGGTTGCGGAAGCCAAAAAGGTAATGGAGCGAGGGAAGTTGAAGATCGGCTGGTCAGAGTGCCCAGTGAGCAAACTCCAGCCGCCTTCAGTGGACAGGTGCACAAGTCCTACAATTTTAAGGGCCCAGACAGTAGCAACCTTTGTCGTCGTTGTGGTGAGGAAGTAAGCAAGGCGTATGAATGTGATAAGGCACCAAAGTGCTTTATCTGCGCCAGCAAAGAGCAAGCCTGTAACCACGTTATGGGTGGGTCTTCGTGTCCCATCGGAGAGAAAAATAAGAATAAGTCGTGCAAGTAACACAGCTGAATCTTAATCACTGTGCAACTGCCAAGCAGCTGCTGTGGCAGTCGGTCTCGAAGTCGAGGACCGATGTCGCCCTCCTGTCCGACCCGTACAACGTCCCTGTCGATAACGGCAATTGGGTGACGGACGGGTCTAGGATGGTGGCTATTTGCACAACAAGACGGTACACGATCCAAGAGGTGGTACACTCTTCTGCTGTGGGTGTCGCGATAGCTAAGATCAATGGTATGTTCTATTGTAGCTGCTAGGCCCTACCAAGGTGGCCATTAGAACAGTTCAACCAGATGATCGATATGCTATCGTCTGACCTAATGGGTCGTAAGCCGGTCGTCATAGCAGGAGATTTCAACGCTTGGGCAGTGGAGTGGGGCAGCTGCAGCACCAGTCGTAGGGGTTAAGCGTTACTAGAGGCTCTAATGAAGCTCGACGCAGTGCTAGTTAATGATGGTTCCGCTAGCACGTTCATAAGGAACGGGGTCGAGTCATGGGTTGACGTAGCGTTTGTCAGTCCTGGTCTGGCACCAAACTTGGACTGGAGGGTGGACGAGGGTTGCACCCATAGTTATCATCTAGCAAATCGCTTCAAGATCAACTATGGCGTGCAACATCCGAGGTCCGGCGATCCCTGTCTGGGGGTCCGGGGGTGAGGAACCAATCACTTCGACAGGGAAGTTCTCACCGCGGCCCTGGGACTGGAAGCCAACACTGAAGGTCGAAGTGAGGATGCGTTGGTAGCTGTCCTATCACGCGCGTGTGACGCCATCATACCGAGGAAAGCCTATGGGTGCGGCCGAAATGGTGGCTCCGGTGACGAACGAAGAGTTACTCGCGGTGACCCAATCCCTGGTAACGAACAAAGCTCCAGCGCCTGTTGGAGTTCCGAACAGCGCTATCAAGGCAGCAATCATAGCTATCCCGAACATGTTCAGGCTAGCAATGCAAAGATGCCTAGATGAGTGTAGATTCCCCGAAAGATGGAAAAGAGAGAAACTGGTGTTGTTGCCGAAGTTTTTTCCATCACGAGTGGTTGACGAAGGCGGTTGTGTGTCGTTGCGCTCCGCAAGTATTTAATTTTATTTTTTTTCTCATCGTGTAGCCACTCGTCTAGTATCGCGGCGTCTTAACTATTTTTAAACATTCAAACTTGACGTGATAAATATTTTTTATTTTACATACCCATACGTTTTCCTCGCGTTCAACTTTACCCCTCCGTGTTTATTTTTTAAATATTGTGACCTGACCCGCGCGCATTTCGCGTTTAATTGTGCCATGAAGTGTGGAATAAGAAATTGTGCGCAAAGTGACAATCACTTTTTAAGGCGCTGTTATGGATCTTGCAAACGCACCTTTCATGCAGCATGCATAGGCGTCCAAAGGAATCACGAAGAAGTGCTACGCACTTTTATGCTGCCTCTTTGTAATGATTGCCAAGAAAAGTTCGCGCAAGAGCTCAATCTAAATAAATTATCAATGTCTCTGAAAAACATCTCTGAGAACATTGAACACACATTAGTGGCAAATCATAAGGTGCTCACAAATTTTGAGACGTTAAACAACACACACGATGAGGCGATTGCTCACGTCGAAACAATGCTTACCAACATTGAGCGGGGCGTCATCAATGTCACCAACAACAACAGAGCATACGCTACAGAAATTAAAAACAAGCTATCAGCATTTTTGGACACACCTCCTCCGGACGACCTCATAGTAGAAAAGGCGGTTAAATCAGCTACAGCAGCAGCAGTGGAGGCGATGGAAACAACAACAATTTCAATGGGCCTTATTCCACAACTAATAAATGACCTCAGAAGCGACCTGGTGCCATCTTCCCTATTTATTTATTTATCATCAGACTAAGGCCGGAATGGCCTGTGCTGCACATAAAAGACTTCTCCATTCAGCTCGGTTCATGGCTGCACTTCGCCAACCACGCAGTCTGCGGAGGGTCCGCAAGTCGTCCTCCACCTGATCGATCCACCTTGCCCGCTGTGCACCTCGCCTTCTTGTTCCCGTCGGATCGTTGTTGAGAACCATTTTCACCGGATTACTGTCCGACATTCTGGCTACGTGCCCGGCCCACCGCAGTCTTCCGATTTTCGCGGTGTGAACGATGGATGGTTCTCCCAACAGCTGATGCAACTCGTGGTTCATTCGCCTCCTCCACGTACCGTCCGCCATCTGCACCCCACCATAGATGGTACGCAACACTTTCCTTTCGAAAACTCCCAGTGCGCGTTGGTCCTCCACGAGCATCGTCCAGGTCTCGTGTCCGTAGAGAACTACCGGTCTTATAAGCGTTTTGTAGATAGTCAGTTTGGTACGGCGGCGAACTCTATTCGATCGGAGCGTCTTGCGGAGTCCAAAGTACGTACGATTTCCAGCCACTAAGCGTCTCCGAATTTCTCTGCTGGTATCGTTATCGGCGGTCACCAGTGAGCCCAAGTACACGAATTCTTCAACCACCTCGATTTCGTCACCACCGATAGAAACTCGTGGTGGGTGGCTCACATTGACCTCTCTTGAGCCTTTTCCTATCATATACTTCGTCTTCGACGTGTTGATGACTAGTCCAATCCGTTTAGCTTCGCTTTTCAGTCTGATGTAGGCTTCCTCCATCCTCTCGAAGTTACGTGCCATGATATCAATGTCGTCGGCGAAACCAAATAACTGGACGGACTTCGTGAAAATCGTACCACTCGTGTCAATCCCTGCCCTTCGTATTACTCCCTCCAAAGCGATGTTGAATAGCAGACACGAAAGACCATCACCTTGCCGTAACCCTCTACGGGTTTCGAAGGGACTCCAGAATGCCCCTGAAACTCGAACTACGCACATCACCCGATCCATCGTCGCCTTGATCAACCGTATCAGTTTATCCGGAAATCCGTTTTCGTGCATTAGCTGCCATAGCTGGTCCCAATCGATTGTATCATATGCGGCTTTGAAGTCGATAAATAGATGATGTGTGGGCACGTAGTATTCGCGGCATTTCTGCAATACCTGACGTATGGCGAACACCTGGTCTGTGGTAGAGCGTTCACCCATAAATCCCGCCTGGTACTGCCCCACGAACTCTCTTGCAATTGGTGTTAGTCGGCGGCATAAAATTTGGGAAAGTACCTTGTAGGCGGCGTTCAGCAATGTGATTGCGCGGTAGTTGCTACAATCCAGCTTATCACCCTTTTTGTAGATGAGACAAACGACACCTTCCATCCACTCCTGCGGCAGAACCTCATCCTCCCAAACCTTGGTAATCACCCAGTGCAGCGCTTTAGCCAGTGCCTCACCACCGTGTTTAAACAGCTCTCCCGGTAGTTGGTCAACTCCAGGGGCTTTGTTGTTTTTCAGCCGGCCGATCTCCTCCTGGATTTCCTGGAGATTCGGAGCCGGAAATCGCATGTCCTGCGCGCGTGCTCCTAGGTTCATTACCATACCGCCACCGTTGTCTGCCATATCGCCATTCAGGTGCTCTTCGTAGTGCTGCCGCCACCTTTGGATCACCTCACGCTCGTTCGTAAGAAGGTTCACGTTTATGTCCTTACACATATCTTCCCTAGTCCTCACTGAATCAAAAAAATTTGGATGAACTATTGGATGAAGTGAAACATGTTTCTGCTGCTGTTTCCAACTTAAGTAAAAGTGCAGAAATAAATTCACTTCCTTTACTCAACACTTTGGCAGACGAGCTATACGACCTTTCGACTACTGAGCTGCCTCCACAACAACAAGAACTGCATCAACACCAACAACATCAACAACAAGAACAGCAACAACAATCTTTCCAAGACTCCAATGAACGGCAAAAGGCATCAGATCATCTACGACAACAACAAAATCAACAGTCCCAGCAAGACGTGACCAATAATGCAATCATGGACCTGTTTGCTGAGCGTCGAGCCAAATTCTCTAAATTAAGCAACGAAGCTCAACCGAAAAAAGACCTTTCCTCCGCTGGTTGGCGGATGCTGGGAAATAAATGGTATTGGAGGCCAGACTGGTCGACATACGACAACAAGCTGAATAGGCAAAAGATCCAAGAAAAAGCCTTTGATAAGGCTAGACAACGAAGGAAACGAAGGAAGCAACAATCCGTTCGTATTAGCAACAAACCACCTGCAACTGTCAAAGATCATACTCAAGGACACATGGGTAAAGACAAGGAACTACTTGCTATTGCTAAAGTTAAATTTGCCGGTCCACCCTCTATCACCGACCATCCTGTTTCTGGTCTATCGGTCCCAAAACTAATTAATTTTAGAAAGGGTGAAACTATCAACCCATATCGAGCAGAACCACCTATTCAAAAAGAACAACATCAACCAGAAAACTATCAACAGTCACAAAACCAACAACAACAGCAACAGCCAGCACAACTTTCTTGCAGCAGTGAAAGCCGACTTCAAATGGAAATCGAGCACCCCCCTCTGCTGGACCCAATGCGACCACCTATAGTAAGACTCACAAAGCAATCTGCGTCTGGTGATCGACGCACGACTACGGGACCCAAAAATTATGGACATTGTGCGGATGTTCCTGTCATACTTGCACGACCAGCCACCTGCAGTATGCATTCGTGGAACCACCAAAACCAGCGCCACTGCAATGCTAGCATCTGAAGGACTACCAACAGACTTTCAACTATTGCGTCAAATTTTCCTGGATGTACACGAGGATCTAGGAATATCTCGCAACGACGCCTTGGCAGACGTTCAATCACACCGCCTTTCCTTTCCAGTGAACGCACTCAACAACTTCAACGCACTAGGAAGGCCGCATATAAATTCTACAGCCCATCAAATTTTCATCGACAATGACGCACTCTCCGGAAGTAACATTAACAAGTGAAAATAACAAGCTAAATGAAACATCAGAAGAGGTAAATATTTCTTCGACCGTCATACTTCCAAAAACTTCTTCGCAGAAACAGAATTCGACTGAAGTTCTAATTTATTGCCCAGCCAAAATGAAGGATATATTTAAAAATTTATTAAGCTCATCCTTTTCGATTATTCTGGCAACTGAAACAAGCTGGGATGAAAGCGTTAGGAGTGAAGAAATGTTTGGAAGTAACTTTAATGTATTTAGAGATGACAGGAGTTTTCTAACGTCTCAGAAAAAGTCCGGTGGTGGTGTTCTAATAGCTATATCAGCAAACTTTAATTCAGAAATCATCACAACAAATAAATTCAATGAATTTGAGCATGTCTGGGTAAAAACCCATATAGCTGGAGAAATGCATATATTCGCATCGGTATATTTCCCACCTAATCATGCTTGTAAGCACAACTATGAATCTTTTTTTGAGTGCGCTGAACAAATACTATCAGAACATCCACCGGAGGTTAACGTTCACATCTATGGGGACTTTAACCAACGCAATGCTGACTTTATTCTAGACTCAGAAAACGAATGTATCCTACTGCCAGTCGTTGGGGATAACGAAACTTTGCAATTAATTTTTGACAAGTTTGCAAGTTTAGGATTGAACCAAATTAATCATACAAAAAACAATCAAAATTGCTATTTGGACCTCTTGCTGGCAAATATCTATGAAGATTTCTGTGTAACAGAATCTATCAATCCATTGTGGAAAAATGAAGCGTTCCACACTGCAATCGTATACTCGTTATTCATACATGAACAACAAAGACCCTACGATTGTGAGTATGAGGATGTCTTTGAATACAATTTAGTGAACTATGAAAATATTTGAGGTAGGTTAAGTAGTGTAAACTGGCAAAGAGTTTTAAGAAATGAAGAAAATGTCGAAGCATCTGTTAACACTTTTTACAGATTATTATCTGACATATTCTCTGACATATAATAAAGATCCAATTTGGTATAATCGGCAAATCAAACAACAAAAGTCATAACAGTAATGAAAATTTAGCATATTACTTGGACGTATGTGATCAATTGGATTACGCTATCAATAACGCTTTGGAAGATTACAATTCAAAAACTGAGAGCGAAATAAAGTCCTGTCCAAAGAACTTCTTTAATTACGTAAAAACTAAACTGAAATCTAATAACTTTCCATCAATTATGCATCTTGACGAAAACGCGGGGGATAGCTCGGAAAAGAACTGTAATCTTTTTGCAGATTTTTTCCAGGAAACCTATTCTACATTTTCTGAAAATGATCGTGACCGCGACTATTTTGCATTTTTCCCAGACTTTTCAAATGATATTGGAGTGAATCAACTTCATGTCCATGACATTTTGCAGGCCCTACGTAGTTTAGATGCTTCGAAAGGTCCTGGTTCTGATGGAATCCCTCCTATATTTATGAAAACCCTAGCAGTGGAACTTACCACTCCATTATTTTGGCTATTTAATATGTCACTAGAATCAGGAGAATTCCCAAATATATGGAAAAACTCATTTTTGATACCCATTTTCAAATCTGGAAAAAAATCAGACATACGTAATTATCGTGGAATAGCCATTATCTCTTGCATTCCAAAACTTTTTGAGGCCATAGTAAACGAAAAATTATTCAAACAAGTAAAAAACCGAATAACAGACGCACAGCATGGCTTCTGTAAAGGGCGTTCAAGTTCAACTAATCTTCTTGAATTTGTTGACTATACCCTGAATGCAATGGATAAAGGAAACCATGTAGAAGCTCTTTATACTGACTTCAGTAAAGCATTTGATCGCATAGATATACCCATGCTTCTATTTAAATTGAAAAAAAAAAACTGGAATTGAGCCGGGACTACTCAAATGGCTTGAATCCTACTTAACTGATCGCCAATTGATTATAAAATTTAACAACAAACGATCAAAACCCATTCAAGCCACTTCCGGTGTCCCCCAGGGCTCTCATTTGGGGCCTCCATTATTCATAATATATGTAAACGACATTTCCTTCATTCTTGACAAAATTAAAGTGTTAATCTATGCAGATGACATGAAGCTCTTTTTGGAAATAGGGAATAAAAATGACCTCAACATATTCCAGAACGAAATATGCTCATTCTACGAATAGTACAATAAAAGCCTATTGCAACTGAATGTAAAATGTAACCTTATATCATTCAGCAGAAAAAGAACAGCATAAAATCTCTCAATTACATTAGGAAACCAGGTTATAGAGAAATGCGATTGAGTTAGGGATTTAGGAATTATCTTAGACTCCAAACTAACGTTCATCGACCATTACAACACCATTATTCATAAAGCAAATAATATGATGGGTTTTATAAAACGTTTCTGCTATAACTTTCATGACCCATACACAATTAAAACATTATATATTGCTTATGTAAGGTCGATACTGGAATATTGCAGCATTGTATGGTCTCCATTTTCAATAACACACGAAAAAAGATTAGAATCAGTACAAAAACAATTTCTATTATTTGCTCTTCGTAAATTAGGTTGGTCAACATTCCCACTTCCATCATATGAGGCACGCTGTAAGTTTATAAACATTCAATCTTTGAAAGAGCGTCGTGAAACTGCAATGGTTTCATTTATTAACGATATAGTTTCGCAGCGTATCGATTCAACAAACATTTTATCAAATTTAAATTTCTACATACCATCTCGACAACTGAGTCATCGACATACATTTTTAATTAATCACTGCCGTACAAATTATGCAAAATTTGGACCTCTCAATCAGATGATGGCCATCTATAATCAACACTGCCAAACTATTGACTTTACAATGTCTCGGCAGAACCTAAACAAATATTTTGTCACAATTCGAAACCTACACATTTAAATTTACATTAAATCTCAAAATTAAACACTTCTTAACCAAACTATGTTTATTTTTATACACTATAATACCGTATTTATAGCATTAAGAAAATAAAGGCTATCTGTTTTGAGTAAAAATATTAGAAATTATGTATTATAAAATTAGGATTTGATTTATTCCCCGTAACGCTGGGTAAACACCTTTGCGTGGTGTGTTACGGTTTAAGATCTACCACGGTCACATTGTCAGCTACAGGCAAATCCTGATCCAACGAACACCTTCCCCAATATCCAACTCCGTGGTACTTACTTATGAGGGTGTCGCTGAGTCGGGGGCCTCTCGTTAAGTAAGTACTACATCAACACTTCCTTCCCCTCCCAAGTTACGGTGAAGATGGGCGTGGCCAGGAGTAGTAATCCTCATGCTTTTGTTATTTTTATCCTAGATTGAAATCAAAGACCACACCCACCTTGATTTCTGATAGCAATCTGAATAAGGATTTCAAAAGAAAAACATGAGTATCACTAGTGTCCAATCTACGAAGTACACCGTAACTATGCTATGCTAAAATTAGGATTTGATTTATGTTTACGAAATTAAAGACTAAACGAAATTTAATAACTCAAATGTTGCCAGGACATAATTGTTATATTGGATTTGAAAACAAATTGTAGATGAACCATTAGCCAGTTTTTGTGTGTTCCTAATTATTATACTATTCAATTTTCTCATTTTTTGTGGGAAATGAGTCAACTTAGATCACGTTTGAAAGAATAAAAACTGGTATATAGGGGGAAATACGGCTTTGGCAGGTTTTGTTCTATTATTGGCAGGGGGGTTTTTGTCGACCAAATTTTATGAAATTTTGCCACAATATTCTTTGATATGCAGAGAATGTTTAGGCCAAATTTGAGCCTAGTCAGGCATAAAAAACCCCCTGCCAATAATAGAACAAAACCTGCCAAAGCCGTCATTCCCCCTAATTGAATGTTGATGAAAAAAGCCTAAAATCGAACTTGAATTGTGTTTCTATTGCATTTGGTATGGAAATGAACTTGAGGTGGAGTGTGCATGGACTGGATTTTGATTAAATCCAACTGATTTTTTATTTTTAGTTACATTAATTGAGTACCTACAGAAGGGAGAAAATGTAGAGAATAATGATGTTCGATAATTGTAAATGTTTTTTTTTCCTCTTTACGGTTCAATTTTTAAACCACCGCAGCGTCACTTCATAGTTTCTCTCTGCTGTTTGGCATGGCATTCTACGATGACAACGCCAAATATCAGATTTTTGTTTCAGTGTATTGAAGACTTTCAGGCTTGCGGTAGAACTTTGACAGCTGCGGAAGAACTTTGCGGAATCCGCAAAATGGTAAATTTTGAAAAGATCCGCAATAAATAATCTTGAAAAACATGCAAAGTAATCAATCATGATTTTAGTTTTAAAAAATCAGAGTATCACCTGCCATAAGACGAGTTTATACAATCCCATTGAATTCCACCACTTAATTGTATCTTGACAGATACGTATTGCGACCTCAACAGTAAGGCCGTCTTCAGTGTCTCGTACTTGACTCGACTTCACGAGTCGAGTACGAGACACTGAAGACGGCCTTACTGTTGAGGTCGAAATACGTATCTGTCAAGATACAATTAAGTGGTGGAATTCAATGGGATTGTATAAACTCGTCTTATGGCAGGTGAAAACATTCCACTAAAAAGCTCAAAATAATTTTCTTATCAATCAGGGTATGCTGTGAATTACTGAAAAACTCAAAATCTTTGGAACAACGATCATTCTTCAGACTAATTTTGCGAATTTTGTACTTCGTTGTCAAGAAATACTCAATACTTCTAATTCACCACAACGGCGTGTTTGCATGGGGCATCCATACGTTTTTTGAGAGATTCTCAAACTCGCGAAAAAGTATTCCTGTCGGCCAGGTCTTTGGTCTGAGTGCAACTTTCTTTAATCTTACAGCCGGGTTCGAACTACGGGTTCTGGGACACTAAGAACCTCTGCAGAAACAGAGCAAAAATTTACTCTAGTTCCGCTTAAGAGAGATTTACTGATGAGACGTCGTTTCAAAGGTGGTTGGCGTGTGGGAATTCTCGGACTGGAGCGACTCGGATTTGAAAGAGCGATGCATTTCGAGAACTGAGCGATCTGTTCTCCCTGCTTAACTGTTTCCGCTTTGAGTTTAGCGTGGGCGATCTCATGTCTTTCAGCAATCGACCCTTAGAAATAGTAGACTTGAATTGTGCACATTTCATGAGTTTCGTGCAAGCATCACACATCCAGAACAATTTGGAAAACGAGTTGAGAACATTCACGAAGGTCTTCGATAATTTACTGCATAGTGCTCACATACACAAACATACATACATACACACAAGCATACATCACCTCAAATCATCGAGCTGAGCCGATTGATATATAACACCATGGGTGTCCGACCCTTCTATCACGCTAGTTTATCGAGTTTATCAGTTGAAGAAGTGCATGAATCTAGCGTAAAATTAATCATTTGTTTTAAAAACTGTATATATCCATACTGCATACTGTTTTTGAACAAATTGGCACCGAATCTTTTAATCCTAGGCTAACATTACCTCCCGTGACCCCACATTCGTTTTTTTGGTATTAAAATCACTTTCACTTTCTAACTAAAAGCCATTGAAAGCTAAGTTTTTGTTTTTACAATAACACTTTTAAGAAATGAATAACATATACAATGTAGCACTTACCGGTTTTTCTGGCGATGTCCTGACATGCAGTTGTTGTTTCCCGAAACAATTTAAACTGCTGGAGGAATTATCCGGAGATATATTGTTGAAGCCAAACTGTTGCGTGGAAATTCGAACTGGCGATGTTGTTTCGACTACCACACCACTTGATCTGTCGCCGTCGTTGTTCTCTTCGTGGCTATTATTAGTAGTTGGATTAAATTTAAGCACAACGTCGGTATTTCTTAAATGTTGATTGTTATTGCTATCGCTTTGCCCACTGACGACGACGGCGGCGTTGGCCGGGACCTTCTGTTCACTATCAACCAGCGAGGGTGGATCTGGACAATCGGTATTTGCTTCACTGACACAGGCACTTGATTGGGAATTCGACGTCACATTGCACTTTTTGTATTTAACCGTGTGGAAATTTTGCTTTGCTTCCTCGTTGAAGCTGTTTACTACCAACGTCGGCACTAAATCACTACCGCTACACACACTACTCAATTCGTCCGACGAGCATATGAAAATGTTGCTGCTTTGTGCACTATCATAATTACCGGGACACAGTTCGCCAGACGATTCATCGAGTTTTGGTACCGATAGGCATTTATGATATTCCCGGTAATCTTCTTCATTGATCACAGTGATGACATCGTCTCCAGCTGATGAGATATCCGAAGAATCGATAAAAGTAAAGTCCTCCAGTTCAGCTGTAACCAAACTGGGAGTTTGGGGATTTGTGTTTAAATTTTGAGCACAGTATCGGCTTAAAGATTGTAGCCGAACTTCAGCATTAGATCCTCGAGAAGGTAGTTTTGGTGTAACTTGGCATATCACAACTGGAGGTGACGCGCAGCCGTTGTTTTTGGCACCAATAGTATCGGAGTTGAATTGTCTATGAGGTTGAAATTGGACGACACTCGCGTGATTTATGACGGGAGGAACTTTTCGTTGACCGTTAACTCGATAGTTTTCTAAATGTGGGATGGTGTGATTTTTGGGAGTGTGCCTGTTTTGGTGGTGGATGGCCGATCTATTAATACGGAACTGATTGCTTTCATCTGAGCAGCCGTTTGAGTCACTGAAAGCTCTGACTCTTCCACGTTCAGGTGTATCGGGTAGGCCAAAATCAAACGTAGACGATTCCGTTCGTGCGGTTAAGTTCTTGTTGAATGAACCAGAGCACGACGGAATCGGTGAACAAGGTGGTGTTAGCTTCACGCGATCGCTGAACAACCACGACTCTGCTACTGCAGTTGGTGGGGGTGGTAAAGGCAACGGCGACGGGGGCGATCTAGGCGACAACGACGAAGATGAGGACAACTCGTCTGCACAAATATCATCGCCTCTTGTGGTGGTATTTTTCCCGATATTATTTTTATTGTTAATTCCCGTTCGACCCACACTTGAATTCGGTCCAAAATACACACCATACGACGACGTATTCTTTTTCTTAAAATTATTTATGTTCACATCTTTCAACCGCGGCTCTTTTGAATGCTGTGCGTTTTTGAAATTTAAATTTAAATCATCGCATTCGTTCTTCTTCACACTGACTCCACTGGTGCCGCCTCTCAGAAGACCTTTCCCACTGATGATCTCCGCGGAGGAAAATTCGCCATGTTTCTGAACACTACTTTTCACGGCATCATATTCGCTACTGCTAATGCCCGACGACCACTTTTCGTTCAAATTGCGCGAATCGCCACCATAACCGAATCCGTTACGATGATTTTTACTAGTTCGACTTTCGTCAACGTACGGCGACGGCACTGTATCCTTGTGTTCACCTTTGTTGTTCACTATCTTCAGCTTCTTACTGTCCGAGTACTTGTTACTCACTTTAACTAGATTATTATTTTTAGCATTTTTGTTGGAAGCACTATTGAAATTGTTAGTGGTATAACAACACACGCCCGATACTGATGCCGGAGAGGATTCGCGTTGCTGATTATGTTTATCAACACCTGGAAAAGTGCTGCCGTTCTTATTATTGTTGCTGCAATTGTTCGATAAGTCCGATTCGTTAGTACCGCCGTGCTGTAACTTTTCACTGAGGTTTCCTTGTTGTGGAGCAATTTGCTTCTGAGGAGCTTGATGCAGCTGCCGATGAGTGGTGGATGACGATGAAGACGATGATGTTGATGTTGAGGGCGACGATTTTCTATTCTTAGCTGGAAAGATAGAAAACGAAAATTTGAATTTTCATCGTTTCGTGTGTTCGCTGTTCGTTCGTAATGTTGATAGGTTGGTTGGGTGGTGAAAAATAAATACACGCAGATGTGATATTTTCCTGAATGCTACACCTACTCAGAGAAAGATATAGGCAGTGAATGGCGATGATTTCAGTTTTGGTTTCGGATTAAGTTGTGCGCACTGATGTGTCCACAGGGGCAACAAGGGGTTATCATTTGAAGGGTTTTGTTCAATACGAACTGTTAGTGTTATTCTATGATTTTTTTTGTAAAAAAAACTCCTATTTGATTTTATAACAATAAACGTATAATTTGATGTGTGCAGCTAATAAAGCTATATTAGAATTTTCGTCATTTCAAATGCAAGAGCCCCTTTGTGTTAGTCAAAAGTTCACTTCCCCATGGGGTCTATCGACACATAAAACTCGGTATGAGACGAATAGTCCACCTGTCTTTGGTGTACCTATCCCACTCTCGTTGCCATCCGGGAAAAGTTGCAGTTTTGGAGGTCCTGCGGAGTTCCTTGCTCCCCGTATGTTGTAGCACTCCGCGTTTACCTTAACATCCAGGCCGATGTGCATCATGCCCACGATTACGTAGTCTAGTGACGTAATACTTTGCAATATGCTATGATCATTCTGAGGCACGTCAGTCTTTGCGTACTTAGCTCATGTACGCTGCAGTTTACATTCAGTCCGTTCGCAGGCGTAGTCGACGTGGCTACTGAAGCTGAGTTTGTCGTCGATCATCACCCGCCCGAGAAGCACCAGTTGGACAAAAATGATTGCAGCAACTGTATTGTGACTAAATCTGGTCACATATGAGTTGCAGTTACATATGCGAAGAATATGTGGTACTAGGGCGCGATATCATCAACGCTGCGTCGCAGCCGATTTCGCAGCAGTAGCAGTTATCAGGCTATGAAATCAAAGTATTATGTACACCCAGGAAATCAATATTTCATCAATGCACTGCACATGTAAAATAAGCAACAAAATAGAACGTACGACAAAGTTTTGTCAAGATAATTATGAAACAGATTCGAAAACATTTGTCAGCAACAAAAATGAAGAAATTTTTGTCTGGGACATTGCCGCCTCTCAGCTTAGTGGTCATTAAGCACTTTCACAGTTAGTAACTGCAAAGTTTCTAAGCCAAGTTACCATTTCTGCATTTGTATATCATGAGGCTAGCACGATGATACTTTTATTCCCAGGGAAGTCGAGACAATTTCCAAACCGAAAATTGCTTAGACCGACACCGGGAATCAAACCCAGCCAACCTCAGCATGGTCTTGGTTTGTAGACGCGCATCTTACCGCACGGCTAAGGAGGGCCTAATATAACCCATATAATAATATAATTTTGATTCAAATTTTGACTTTTTTGCTCCCCTATGCTTAAACGATGGCATTTGCTATTTTAATAATCGTTCTAAATTTTTAGCTAATTTGGATGTAATTTTTTTTTTGAAGCTTGCATGAAGATTACTATGAAAACAGTAACTTTTCTTAAACCCGTTCCGCATCATTACTCATTAAGCTTTAAAAGTGTATGAATTCGTTAGCAACAGAGGAAATGACACTCCTGCCTCAACACAAGCAGATTACTCGTTCCTTGCTACCGAAGTATAATTGTTAATTGTTTATTCGTCTTCGATTGGATCGTACAGACTACTCTTATTCTAAGTTCCTTATTCTAGATTTGAAACAATACTTGGACACATTAAAATCAAACAAATTACAAACATTATTAAAAGCTCTAAGGCAGAAGCTAAAGGGATTATTGTATCCGTACGTTGTTCGGTGGGCTGGGACTGCGAGTAGATCAGCGTGACGCTGGCTAAGGTATGCTCAACTGTCATTGGCGGAGCCAGCTATTGCTTTTTGGTGGGGCACCACTAAGCGCAAGAACAATAGCCTTCGAGAAGAATGGTGTGATTGCATCGCGTGGTGCCCCACCTTTGTCTCCGCCAGTGTCAACTGTACATCCACGAGCAAGTCCAGACAGTCTATGTTACTGCTAATACACTACAAGTCTTCTGAAGTTGAGTCGTCTAGTTGAGAGTAGTTCCAGGTCGATTAGCTGACATCGGGCTCTATAGTCAGGTAAGTGCATTGCATCGTTCCACGGTAGGTGCCGAAGTGCAAAACGGATGAACTGCTTTTGAACTCGTTCAATGCGAATCACTTGGGTCGTATGGTACGGCGTCCAAATAGGGGCAGCATATTCTAAAATACTCCTCACTAGTGCACAGTACAGAGCTTTCAAGGTGTAAACATCGGTGAAATGAGCTGCATTCCTACGAATAAATCCAAAAACTGCGAATGCCTTCGCCGTTATTGCAGAAATATGTTCGTTGAACCGCAATTTCGAGTCCATTGTAACGCCCAAGTCACGAATCGACGAAACACGCTCTAGTGAAGCATCGGCAAAAGTATAGCTGTACATTATTGGGGATATGATTCGGCAGAAGGTGATTACCTTACATTTCGCCACATTCACGCTCATTCCGTTTTCATCGCACCAACGGCGGAGTACGTCAATATCAGTTTGTAGAGCAACACAATCCAGGGAGGTCTCGTAGCGTAGTTGGCTCCAGGTTCGCCTTACAAGCCAATGGTCATGGGTTCGATTCCCAGCCCCTCCACCAAACCCTCGTCAGTCGCCAGATCCGCAGCCCATACGGAGGCGTTTGGGGTACGCGCCTTACCGTCACGGCTGCCTGATGACGACTGACAACTTGTTCTTCTCGGAGGCATTCCTCCAACGTTACCCGGATTAATGGCAACCGAACAATGCAACGATCATTGAATACACGATATGGACAAACGGACACAATGGACTCACGATGAGATGGACTGGCAACGACAACAATAATGGTAATGGAAATAGATTCTGTGTGGATTCTGTAGAGCAGAATACCACAGTAGATCTCGGCACAGTAGCGGTTAAGTAACACAGAGTGCCTAACAAATAAATAAAGGAATAAAAAAAAGGAAAACAATCCAGCAAAGAGTGTATCACTCTGAATATGTTGAGGTCTTCAGCGTACAGAAGCTTCGCAAAGGTTGATCAAGTCATTGATATACAGGATAAACAGTAAAGGTCCCAGCACGCTGCCCTGGGGCACACCCGAGGTAATGCTGAAAGTCCTAGACCGTGAGGCGTCAACACGAACGAAAGCCAATCAGGGAAACCCAAGTGGCGTAACTTTGCAACGGCATGTTGGTGAGGTACGGTGTCGAAAGCTTTCGAAAAATCTACGTTTACGGACTCCACCTGATTGCGCTTCTCGACTTCACGGAAGAGCGAATTAGAATAGCATAGCAGATTCGTTGTACTAGAGCGTTGAGGAAGAAAACCGTGCTGATGAATTGAAATGAATGGTTTAACAGCAGATAACAAAACTTTATGAACTAATGATTCAAGAAGTTTTCCAACACAACAAAGAATGGAAATTCCACGGTAGCTATTAACTTTGCGCAAACTTCCAGATTTGTGAATTGGAATCATCGTTGCTATTTTCCATAGTCCAGGGAACGTTTTTTCACTCAACGATCTGTTGAAATGTAGTGTTAGTGGAGCCGCTTTCAGCAGGAAAGGTGTTAGGCCATCCACTCCGGCACCTTTTGAAGCATGTAAATCGCGAAGAGTTTCCAACACTTCTAGGTCGGAGAACAGGAAGGGTGCGAGGTCAATATCGTGCGGTAGAACATTCGAAAAACTACCTGGGTGAGTTTGAGGAGGGTTCACATTGAACACACTCTAAAAAAAGTCGGCGAAGAGGTTCGCAGCTTCATCAGATGTGGTAACTGTAGTGTCGCCATAAACAACATTGTTCGGAACTTGATTAGCCGTCTTTTGCGATTTGATAAATCTCAAAACATGGACGGATTATTTTAAGATTTGATTGGAGGTCGTTCATATATCTTCGGTAACTGCCATCGAGAAAAGGGACACTTCACATGCCAATTGGCACTCTTTGGGCTCCTGTGCGCTTTGAGCGGTACACGGTCGCTTTGATAGGACCTGCTTACAGACACATGTAGCACAGACACATTAGACATAGTCCCTGCTGCCCTGTACCCGGAAAGTCCATGCCGACAGATAGATATTGATGACTTACGCTAGGCAGCTGGCAAGATGGTAGGGTTGTTGTAAAATTGTCAAATGTTTTTTCGACATCGTGTTGGGCCATGGTAGTGGAGACAAAATTGTTCCATCAGTGAATGTTGGTAATTCGGGTCAGTTGGTGGACGGTTGATCGACCGTAGGAAACCAAACTGTTCCTTGAGCAAGATGTTGTGGAGTTCGAAAGACTCATATAGCCGGATGTAAATTGCCTTTTCAAACAGCCTGGATAACCCTGAGAGAAGGTTGATGGGACGACAACTTGTTTGAGAGGCTGCATGGGGATAACTTTCTGTGACTTCCGGAACGATGTATTTGATTTCGAGATTCAGGATGTTGTCGAAGCCTGGGGCCTTCATGGCTTTTCGGTGATTTGATATAGGCCGTCGATTCGTCAGCTGAGATCTACAGCTCCTCAGAGAAATCGATGGGAGTTAAATGGATGCTGTTTGCATGCTCATTAACGGCAGCTTCATGTGGACTGGCTAAGTTATGTCCAAGATTATGTGGGCTGACGAAGGGGCGATCTATTTCTGTTGCTTTCTCTGCAAAAGTTATCAAGCGATCCTTAAAGCCATTGTTGTCTAACGGGATAAAATGTGTAATGGGTTGAGGCTTGGACATCAGAATTTTGGTAAATTTCCTGTACATCCTGGGAAAGTGCGGATTTTATTGGAGAAATCATTATTTCGCCAAAATCTTTGGTGAGAATATTAGCAGGAAAATGCTATTCTCCTACGTTCTCATTCAGTTACATTTTTCAGGTAAAAAGTTAATTATGGTAATCCCCTTTTAAGTTAAAATCTGAAGTCATTTTTTTTTAATTGAAGGTCATACGCGGTAATGCTCTTCAGCAAACTTGTACAAAATCTCATTTTGAAAAATATTGCCAAAGATATCATTTATCTGGCACTTTAGCTTTCTAAATCAAATTCAAAACTTCTGATTGGGGGTGATTCAACTATGACGTCTACTATTTTTTTAGATTTCTACGGTCCCCTTTCTGTCACGCTTTTTTGTATACCTAGAATACGTACTGTCACAAAATATTAGACCTCCTCCCCCCCTAAAACCTGTGACGTCATTGTTGAACGACCCTTTGGGGTGGCGTTCAAAAAATCACATCATACTATAACTATTTTGTTTTCAATTTAACGAGATTGTGGTCTTCAGAAGAACTATGAAGCACGTAATGATGCATTAAACATTACATTTTCGTAAGTCTTGTCATTTAAAAGTTATGTACTAGGGTGGGTGTACCAATTGTCGCCATACGTAAGAACAACTATTTTTTTAAAAATAAGTAAAAGGCATGTGGGTGCACTTTATATATCAAGCGAAAGGTTTTACTTCCTGTTCCTTAGAACAGCTGTGAAAACCACAATAAAATTTGTTATTATCCTCAAAATTGATTAATCCATAATAGGAACGCATGCATGCACCAGTTGTGGCACTATTCTTAATTTTGGTTCCTTATTTGGCAAATCCCATTGTTTTCTTATGGGACTGGCCAAATATGGACCACTAGTGCGACAACTGGTGCGAAGGACGTCAAAATTAAGCAAAATCAATTTTTACAATTATGCTTTGCTTGTTTTGGAGAAAATCAAAGGTGTTATCGTATCATATGAATATGCTTTATCGATATGAACTTGGTTTGCGGTGATTTGATTGGCCATTTGGCATATAAAGCACTAGTGCGACAACTGGTGCTATAGCCATAACTGGTACACCTAGCCTATTGTGATCTATGAACTATGCGGTCTTAAATGCTTATATCTCAAAATTGAGCTGACATTTTTTTCGAATGTGGCGAAGGGCATACTAGGCAGCATTTACGTAAATTTTGAAAATAAAATAAATTAACTTTCGAAATTTGAGTGAAAATTAGGATAATTAATAAAAATTGACACTAAATACGAATATTATGAACATACTGTCATCAACGAAAAAAAAAATCAGGTGTCCATACCCAAGCAAGCAAAAGTTCGGATAACAGTACATTTCTGGCTTAATCAGCTCCAAGAGGGATCCTCACACTTGAGTTCAGTGCGTGATCTCTCTTGTTTCGGACAGCAGAACGATCGCGTGGTTGGACGAAATATTGTGTTCTGCATTGCGCGGCCGGTAATAAAATTAATCACTTCAGTGCGTGATCTCTCTTTTTTCGAAGCGGGCTTAGTAGTCATATGGCTACTGCTTCTGCCTCATCCGCAGGAGGTCGTGTGTTCAATCCCAGGTCCGTTCCATTCTCCTACTTTATATCTTTCTATTTATTTCTCATGTTCTAGCAATCGCTAGAACTGGAAATGGACTTCCATACCGTTTCCATTACTATTCCTATACCTTCAACTTGAGTATTCTAACAGTAATCTGCTAGAATTAGAAATGAACTGTAGAGCTTGTTTCCCTACATCCAATTAGAAATTCCATCAGTTACCTTCTCCAGCTATCACATTGGCAGCTCGTTAACCAAGACGGACCTCTGCCTCTCCAACCTAACCCAGAAATTCCAACAAATTCCGCATGAACTCGTGGCAAGTGCAGAGGTATATTCGGCTTGCAGTGGGCGAGTGATTGCATCATCATTTCCTCCCTCTTCCCGACATTGACTTGCATTCTGGCGTGGCAGGCGCCAGTATGACCTAACAAATGAGATCACCAGTACTTGTACATTGAAGATGTGTGCTAGTCCCAAGCGAACATCTGTTAATTCCCTGTGCAAGAACAGCTGATCTGGTCATAATGGAGTAGCAACTACGAGCAGTCAATCAAGCTCAAGCTCCAAGAGGGATCCTCACACTTAAATTTTTCTACCGATCTCGGCTGTGCAAATCTCGGTTTAAGTTCGTTTGCTGATATAACGGCTGAATGGGTATATAATTACGGCGGCTCCTTTGAGTGCCGCAGTAAACAAATTACTTTTTCATCTGAGATATCGGCAGAAATTCATGAACCGAGCGCTCGGCTGTCAATTTTCCCAAAGAACCCATATTTTTTGACGCCTCTAAGTATTTTTTTACTTGATAACAAAGAATCTAAAAAAAGCTGTCTTTCAAGTTTGGCCTAACATTTGCCTAATTTTGAACGAACATCTGGTGATTTTTTCAGGCCGGCTCACACGTGCAGCACTTTTCGGTTTTTGTTTTCGATTTCTAAAATAGAGGCTTTAAACAATATGGGTTCTTCGAGAAACTTGACTTTAAATAAGCCAAAGAATCGACTGAGACAATAATATGAGATACATTTTTTGACGGGGCCCTCCTTAGCCTAGCGGTAAGATGCGCGACTACAAAGCAAGACCATGCTGAGGGTGGCTGGGTTCGATTCCCGGTGCCGGTGTAGACAATTTTCGGATTGGAAATTGTCTCGACTTCTCCTCGTTTGTCGGGTGAAGATCACTGCGTCCAGATTTTAGGACTATTGTGATATACCCTTTTACTGTGAAATACGCAAGTTATCTCAGTAACATGTTTGTCACTGAGATACCTTGGTATCGACTGAACTCAAGACCATCTATTATTGATGAATAGAGATCCTGAGTTACAGTATGTGACTCCCCATTCTGGCGAGACTAGCTTTATGAAGCCAACCACGTCCTTGGGGATAAGATCCATATGTCAGCAGGCCCTAAAAGGGCTTGCTGAGAACTTTGAACCTACGTTGGGTGAGTGCACTGCAATAGCAGAGGATGTGTTCTGATGTTTCTCTCTCCTCGTCACAGAAGCGGCAATTTGAGGTTTGGATTGCTCCGATCTTTTGTAGATGGTATCTGCAGGGGCAGTGTCCAGTTATTAGACCGGTGTAGATGTTGAGATCCCTTTGTTGAGACCTAATAGTTGTTGGGCTTTCTTGGGGTTAATCGTTACGAGCCTTTTGGATTGGCTCGTATGGGGAAGTGCATTCCAGTTTGATGTGATTTGACTGACCATATATTTGTTCAGTTCCATTTTACAGAGCAGTCTGAGATCCCGCAGAAGGGCTCAGGGCCAATGAACCTTTCATTAGATCCATTCCTGGCTAGCTCATCAGCAATCTCGTTTCCCTCTAGACCCGTATGTCCTGGGATCCAATATAGGTAGACTCGATTGCGTATGGATAAGTTTTTCAAAGCCAGAATGCATTCCCACACTAGCTTTGAGTTACAAGTGTAGTTATTAAGCGACTTAAGTGCCGCTTGGCTGTCAGAGAAAATACATATTTTTGCAAATCTATACTTTCTCCTCAGGCATAATAACACGCATTCTAATATTGCATATATTTCCGCCTGAAATACTGTGGGCCACTGTCCTAAGTCCTCTCGACTTTCCTATGCATTCCTTTATCCCTATGCATTCCTTTTACATCCATCTGTACTTATTGAATGAGTTTTATTTAATTATTAAAAATTGTTAAAAACTAAAAAAGCAGGCAAGGCAAATCTGGTGCGGGACTAAATCTCCCCGTTTCAGTTTCTTGTCTATTTCGACCTTTTGTGCCTTTTGATCTTATTGATCTTTTATTTCTTTCGGCCTTTTGTCCCATTCGACGTTTTGTCCCTTTCGACCTTTTGTCCCATTCGACGTTTTGTCCTTTCGACCTTTTGTCCCTTTCGACCTTTTGTCCTTTTCGACCATTTGTCCCTTCGACCTTTTGTCTTTCGACGTTTTGTCTTTCGACCTTTTGTCCTTTCGACCTTTTGTCTTTCGACCTTTTGTCCCTAACCCGCATAAAAGCATCATCGTGTTAGCCTCATGATATATGAATGCAGAAATGGTACCTTGGCTTAGAAACCTCTAGAAACACTAAGCTGCGAGGCGGCAATGTCCGAGTGGAGGATGTAATGCCAACAAAGAAGAAGAAGAAGAAGGCATTTTTTTGACGGGAAAGGTCAATTCTATTCAGCTCACTTTTTAAGTAGTTAACCGAACTTTCAAGTTCACATTTCTCCACGAGACGAGCCAGCATTGGGCTGAAAGTCTCACTAATAAAGACAAAAAAGTTCACATTAAGTTATTCTCAAGTTCTAACAGTTTGCAGATTGTTCATAACAAGTTTTGTGAGAGTCCTGTATAGCATGCTATTCAGCTGAACAAAGAACCTTTACAAAATAAAATAAAACCACAAGGTGATGTATACTGCTAAAAATATTTTCAATTTTATTTCAATTAATATTCGCTAGAACGTATAAGCTGTTCTTATTTAGGATGCGAGACTCCATGTGACGATGCGTTTACCACAAGTATTGAACTCTAGTCCTTCTCTTATAATCCGGGATGCGTACCACTACTGACGTGTGAAGTGGCAAAATTTTACTTCATGAATTGATTTCATATCTGACACTCAAAGTTCACCATGATAAAATTTGAACTAGAAAGTTAATACAGTGTTGACCCGATTTTATCACTCCCCGATTTTATCATGTTTTCGACCCGGTTTTGTCTACCCAAATTTTTTTGAAAATTTTAGTTTTTCTTGTTATTTACGTATATAAAACCGCAAACCACAATGATTTTCATAAAACAACTTTCACCGTCTGTGGTATATTATGAATGACTTCTACGTACATGTGAAAGATTATGTAAAAATCATTTTCAACAAGAAATAACAGATACCGTTCACGCATTTTGCCTTTCCAAGGCACAAACTGATTAATATTTGTGAAATTAATTTCCGATTTTCTTACATGCTCTGTTTTATCACACCAAAATTCAACGTGGGTGATAAAATCGGGATATTACTGTATTATGTCGAGGTGGCACTAAATGTGAACTTTATGACATAAAAAGATTATACCAAGGTGATTCTGAATTCGAAAGTTCACAAAAAGTTCGTATGAAGTTTGAATACGAACTTTAAAGTTTATAAAAAGTTCATGTGAGCCTGATTGGATGCTTTGAATAGTTTGACGTTTTACTTTGTTTTGTTTTTGTAACAGTGTGCCTATGCTCAAGTTCAAACAAAGTATTATTCAGAACTTTTTTTGTACTTGTAAAGTGAAAAAAATACATCTAAAACTATTTTGTTAACTATTCTGACAACAAGTCTTCTTCTTCTTCTTCATTGGCATTACATCCCCCACTGGGACATTGCCGCCTCGCAGTTTAGTGTTCATCAAGCAGCACTTCCACAGTTATTAGCTGCGAGATTTCTAATCAAAATTAACATTTCTGAATTTGTATATCATGAGGCTAACACGATGATACTTTTATGGCCAAAGAAGTCGAGACATTTTTCAATTCCAACTAACTTCGTAAAAAGTCATTTTTGTCATTTTATTGTCAGCCAATTTCCAATCCGAAAATTGTGTAGACCGGCACTGGGAATCGAACCCAGCCACCATCAGCATGATCTTCCTTTATAGCCGCGCATCTTTCCGCACGACTAAGGAGGGCCCTAAAGTCTTAACTTTTTTAACAATGTACATTTTCTCCATACTACTCTCGAATAAACCAATGACTGTAACTGGTTCCTATAACAAATGAACGCACGCCTATGTTCCTTTCCAATAACAGAGCGATATGAGTATTTTGCGAATGTTATAAAATCTACTTTATATAGATACGTAGTTATGTACTCCCCTACGCAATCAAATCCAATACAACACATACAGGCGACTCACTTCATGAGTTTTCCTCAATTGAGAGACACGCGCATGTGAAAACGTGTTCCCCACCTATACTCCCAACCGAAAGATTTTTCTCCTTTTTTTGCTTTACACCGTTTTCGAACTTGATCTCATTCAGATTTTCTGAAAAACGTCTGTGCATTTTCCTCCACAAGCGGCGTTTACACATGGTAGGCATTCACAAATACGAGGGCGCATGAATCTGGCGCGCTGGTCGCTAAATACTACCGGATTTGTTTAGAGGTATAAATGACCGGTGGAAAAACATTGCCATTATAAACTGTTTGATTAACTACAGTTCCGACAGCAGCTTGGGGGAGGCGCGTAGGAGCGGATAATGTAATAACCATGAGTTTTTTTTTTCTGATAATAGGGATAATTCACTAAAACAGTGCAGCTATTTGAGTAGGCAGTTTAACTTTCTTACATTCGATAGGAATCGTAACTGGTGAATTTATATTTAAATAACATGGGGCGGAAAAGATCGAGCGTTCGGTCGAACACATAAAGGTTGAACAGCGGTGAAATGTAATTTTTCATTTCAAGTCAACGTGGGCTGATTATTTATTTGCTACTTGAACATGTTTAATATTTAAAGTCATTACCCCTTACGAATATAAATCAAATGTGTTTATTTACATTCACTAATCTGTAGCTTTAATTTTTTCGAAGATTGGTGCTCGTCACATAACCTATTTCCTGCTTCTTTTTTACTTCCTTTCTAATTGCCTTTACTTCTTATCGCGGTTCTATCGTTCTTGGCTGTGACAATAGGTTCCACAAAAACTGTGGCTGAATAGTGAACACTCAATCGATCGTGGAAACAAGAGCGCAGGTTGACTAATCATACATTGTCGTCACTGATGTACGAGATAATTACCTAATAGTTTTTGTTGTACAATAACAATAAGAAGAACCATAATATAATCGTTCATTGACGATGAGGACCTGCATTGCAAATGTGCTGAATGATTTTAAGAAGATAATGCCTTCAGCTATCATTTGAAAAATGTTTAGGCATAAAATTATACAAGTTGTCGCTGGCAATAACTACTCACATTTCATTTATGGATTTTTTTTATTCTTTATTTAGGTGTTTTTTAATTCTAGATTAAGTTCAACACCGGATGGAAAAACATTTATGGAGTATTGCTTACAGTTTTTGCACTGGAAGTGCCCCAGGGTGTTGAGTTTTACCAAAGTTTAGCCAAAGCCGCGATAGAGCGATCGAAAACCAGAGGAGCCAAAGTCTTAGCCCGTCAACGATACGCGGCTCTTGAGAAGGAAGTAAAACGCTCATGTCGACGGGACAAGCGAGCGTGGGCAGACTCTCTGGTCGACGAAGGAGAGAGAGCCGCCGCAACCGGGGACATTCGCCTCCTCTACGATATCTCACGACGCCTCAGCGGGGCGAAGATGAATGCAACGATGTCTGTAAAAGACGCAAATAATCAGTTATTGACCGACCCAACTGACCAGCTGAAACGCTGGTTCGAGCACTTCGAACAACTTTTTCAAGTGCCAGCCAGGCCATCACCACCTCGGCATGATCTGCCTAGGATCCGACGTATAACACGCGTCAATACCGAAGCTCCATCACTGCTAGAGATTCAAACAGACATCCAAAGCATGAAACCGAATAAAGCCCCAGGGGTCGACCGCATATCAGCCGAGATGCTCAAAGCTGACCCCATGACATACGCTCAACTACTGCATCGTTTATTTCGTAATATCTGGGACACCGCAACTTTCCCGGTCGACTGGATGCAAGGTATCTTAGTGAAGGTGCCCAAAAAGGGTGACCTGACTGTATGCGATAACTGGCGAGGCATTATGTTGCTGTGTTCTGTGCAAAAAGTTGTTCAAAGTTCTGTGCAAAATTATCCTAGCCCGGATTCAGGAGATGATCGATGCGACTCTCCAGCGGTAGCAAGCCGGATTCCGTGCCGGAAGATCTTGTGTGGACCATATTGTCACGCTCCGCATCATTCTGGAACAGGTCAACGAATTCCAAGAGTCCCTTTACTTGGTATTCATTGACTACGAAAAAGCTTTCAACCGTCTCAATCACGAGAATATGTGGGGCGCCCTGAGACGCAAGGAAGTTCCTGAGAAAATCATCGGCCTCATCGAGGCACAGTACGAGACCTTCTCGTGTACAGTGCTGCACAATGGGGTCTTGTCCGACCCTATCCGTAGCTGGTGTGAGGCAAAGATGTATTCCATCACCGTTACTGTTCCTCATCGTAATCGACGCGATTCTGGTAGATGCGATTGACCGTGAACCAAACCGCGGGCTGTTATGGCAGCCTATAACCATGGAGCACCTAAATGACTTCGAATTGGCGGATGATGTTGCACTCCTCGCGCAACGGCGCTCTGATATGCAGAGTAAGCTCAACGACCTTGCCGAGCGCTCCTCTTCGGCAGGCTTAGTCATCAACGTCAACAAAACCAAATCGTTGGATGTAAACACGGTGACTCCTTCCAGTTTCACAGTAGCCGGGCAACCAGTGGAGAATGTTGAAAGCTTCCAATATATTGGTAGCCAAATGGCGTCAGACGGCGGTACCAAGATCGACATAGGCGCACGGATCAAGAAAGCAAGGGCTGCCTTTGCGAGTTTAAGAAATATCTGGAAAAACAGGCAGATAAGTGAACGCACCAAAATACGAATTTTCAACTCTAACGTGAAATCTGTGCTGTTATACGCTAGCGAAACATGGTGTGTATCAGTGGAGAACACTCAACGGCTGCAGGTGTTCATTAACAGATGCCTGCGGTATATAATTCGGGCTTGGTGGCCTCACAACAGCATTTCAAACAACGAGTTCCATAGTCGTTGTCATCAAAGGGCCAACAGCAACAGAAATTCGCGATCGGAAGTGGGGCTGGGTCGGCCACACTCTGGGCGGAAACGAAATCTGTTAACAAGCATTAGACTGGAACCCTGTGGGACATCGCAGCAGAGGCAGACCCAGAGGCTCATGGCGGCGAAGCCTCAATAAAGAAATAAAAGAAGTCGACCGAAATCTAACCTGGCAACAGGTTAAAGCGATAGCCGGGCAACGCTCAGGATGGAGATCTTTCAAGTCGGCCCTTTGCACCACCGGAGGTGTACAGGATCCATAAGTAAGTAAGTAAATACGATTATACTAAATTACAAAAAAAAACATTTGTTCCGTTGAAAAATTACCATCATATTTTTACGAATGCGCTAGGCTTAAATCTATTGGTAAATACATGTTTACCTAGAGTTTACAATGACATTTTTGTGTTTTTTCTTGAATTATTTGTACTTTTAAAACAGTGACATTGAAATGGTGTCGCGTTACCCGGGTAGACGACAATAGCTCATTAACAGTAAATCGTGATATTGATAACAAAACATAATATGAACTTGTTTGAAATAAGAGTAAAAATAACATGCGAAAATAACAAAAAAATGCACCGAAATATCATAAAAATATCAGGTTTGCCTAATCAACACAACTGGTAAGTTGTTAGAGAGTGTGATCCTGAATAGATTGACTACTATAAGGAGTGTGCTGGTGGCTTCAAGCAACCAGTATGGGTTCCGTAAAGGCCGTTCTATCATCGAAGCAATTCGGTCGGTAATGAAAACGGCTAAGGTAGCGCGTGGTTTGAATAGGAGAGGTATTAGGTACTGTGCATTAGACTGGCCCAGATTACTATGGGGAGGAAAAAATGTTGTCTAATTCCACGGGGCACCCCCCAGAATTGTGTCTTTGGGTGAGAAAATCAATCTCTGAAAATTTCAGCTCAATCGCTTGTTGCATAAGCTGGCGCATTTGATTTGAAGTTTGTATGGGGATTTCAGCCAAAATGTATAGGAAAATACACCTCCGTCACTCATTCGATCTGGAAATTGGTTCTGATTGCTCGATTGACCTCAGAATTGCAAAAACGGCAGTTGGTATGCTACAGAACATTGCATGATGATTAAATGAACTTTTATATAATTTTCGGCTGATTTATTAGGAGCTGATTTGTGTATTTTTGGGTTTTTTGATCGAATCGCATCAGCCGAAACCTATATAAAAGTTCATTTAATCATCATACAATGTTCTGTTAAATTGCTCTGTAGCATACCAACTGCCGTTTTTGCAATTCTGAGGTCAATCGAGTAATCAGAACCAATTTCCAGATTGAATGAGTGATGGAGGTGCATTTTCCTATACATTTTGGCTGAAATCCCCATACAAACTTCAAATCAAATGAGCCAGCTTATGAAACAAGCCATTGAGCTGAAATTTTCAGAGATTGATTTTTTCACCCAAAGACACAATCCTGGGGGGTGCCCCGTAGAATTAGACAACTTTTTGTTTCCTGGGCCAGTCTACTGTGCATTGATTTCACTAGATGTAATGAACGCATTTAACTAGCTGGGCGGCTATAGCTGATTCCCTGCATCGCTTGAGAGCCCCGGATTATCTGTGCAGGATTCTAAAAAACTATTTTCAGAACAGGATTTTGTTATAAATAATAATAATTAATCAAATTAATCAGGATTTTGTTAGTCGACACTGACCAGCAGTCGATAGAAGTGTCAGTGGGTGTTCCACAGGGATCGATCCTCGGACCGGTTCTGTGGAATATCACGTATGATGGAGTATTACTCCTTAATCACCCGGCTGGTGTGAAAATAGAAGGCTTTGTGGATGATGTAATGCTAGAGGTCACAGGCGACACTCTCGACGAAGTTGAATTGAAAGCTTCGTACGCGATTAGCAGAGTCGAAGAATGGCTCAACTCAAGGAGGTTGGCGTTAGCACATCACAAGACTGAGGTTGTTGTGGTGCATAACCACCGTGGGTTGCAGCAAGCGAGGATAAACGTAGGGACCTGCACAGTTAACTCCGTGAAATCATTAAAGCGCCTGAGCGTGATGATCGACGATAAGCTCAATTTTACGAGCCACGGCGATTATGTATGGCTTCATTGGCAATAAAATCTTTATCGCGAATGATGTCCAACGGATCGGCTGTTCGTGTGTGTGCAAAGTCAGGTGCGTAGGCTTATAGCGGGTGTAGCATTATTGTCTATTATCCGATACGGCGTACCAGCATGGTTCAAAGCACTAGAAGCCAAATGCAATGTTAAGAAATTAATCTGAGTAAACCGGCTGATGTGTCTGCGGGTTGCAAGCACATACCGCACCATATCTTATGAAGAGGTGTGCGTCATTGCCGGGATGATGCCGATAGACATACTTCTGGAGGAAGATGTGGAGTGCTTCAACGACAGGGACTCTGTGCAAGTGCGACGTGTAAAGAAAGCAGCTTCGTTGCTCAAATGGCAAAGAGTATGAGACACTGCAGTCAAAGGTCGTTAAACCCATAGACTGATTCCGGAGGTATCGAATTGGATTAGTAGGAAGCATAGTCAGGTCAACTTCCATCTATCACAGGTGTTGTCTGAACCTGGCTGCTTTAAAAAGTTCGTGCATAGATTCGGGTTCGCTGATTCTGCGGAGTGCCCGGAATGTGTAGGTGAGGTAGAATCTGCAGAGCATGTGATGTTGAACGCAATGCCATGCTGCTTGTCAGCGGCATGGATACAACCCCAGACAACCTCGTTGAGAGGATGTGTCGGGAAGAGGTTATATGGAATGCGGTGAACACAGCGTCTCAACAGATTATGTTGAAACTACAGCACTGGTGGCGTCTTGAACAAAACCAACAGCTGCAGTAGAGACTACTGTGATGCAGTGAACGCCATGCTCACCCCAACAACAAAAACGTCGCGAGTGGGCTGCGTATGTGGTTATAGAGGTCATTGCGGTTCACGCGTGGTGTTTGTTGTCCGGGTGCTCGTCCCCTACGCGAGTTTATGATACAGACCGATAGGTTACTATCATAGCTCGCGATCGACGGGTGGCAGTGGTGGAAATGCTCGCTTCACGAGTAAGAAAAGAGTGTAATTGGGCCCACCAAAAAAGCCAAACTCGCGCAAACCTACCGCTTGCATTTTTCTGGCGCTGGCTTTGTTCGTGAGTAAGGGCAGAGCAAAGACAAAAAACAGAGCAGTATTTTGTTCGGGAGTAAAAATCACGGTCGCGAGTATTTGTTGTTACTTCGAATACAATGGATAAATTTCACCTAAGATAAACACAATAACAATAAACAATTGTGTTCTTGCTCGAACATCAGAGAGAAACATGTTCCGAGGTTGTTTTATGATATTTTGCAAATTAACCCGAATGACTCGCGAAGCTTCACGAACATTTTTCGGGATTCGTTTTTCTGTTTTCTCTGCGAGTAGCAGGTAGGCAAGAAAAAGGCAAAACAAGTGTTCGTGAGTTTTTTGCATTGTGAGGAAGGTCCACAGATTTCCACCCTTGACGGGTGGTGAGGTTACCACCCTTAAAATCGATGTTACGTTATAACGTCGAGTGCGTTAGCATAGATGTGAGCGTTCTCAATAGTCCTTCCTTGATGTATTGCTTAATTGCGGGCCAGGGGATACGGGCTGGCGAAAGGGTTTTCGTTTTAGTGGGTCGGGTTATCCCATCTCCACACTACCTGGGTTAACCTCCTCAGCTGTCAGATTTACGTTTACCCTTGCTCAAGAAAAAAAAGAGGGAGTAATGCGAAGGGCAGGGATTGACACGAGTAGTACGATTTTCACGAAGTCCGTTCAGATATTTGGTTTCGCCGACGACATTGATATATTACATCAGACCAAAAAGGGAAGCTATACGGATTGGACTAGTCATCAACACGTCGAAGACGAAGTACATGCTAGAATGAGGCTCAAAAGAGGGCAGTGTAAGTCACCCACCACGAGTTTGTATCGGTGGTGACGAAATCGAGGTGGTTGAAGAATTCGCTTACTTGGGCTCACTGGTGACCTCCAATAGCGAAACCAGCAGAAAAATTCGGAGACGCATCATGGCAGGAAATCGTACGAACTTTCGATTCCGCAAAACGCTCCGATCGAAAAGAGTTCGCCGTCGTACCAAACTAACTATCTACAAAACACTCATTAGACCGGTAGTCCTCTACGGACACGAGACCTGGACAATGCTCGTGGAGGATCAACGGGCACTTGGAGTTTTCGAGAGGAAAGTGTTGCATACTATCTATGGCGGGTAGCAGATGAAATACGATACGTGGAGGAGGCGAATGAACCACGAGTTGCAACAGCTGTAAGGTCAACTATCCATCGTTCACACCGCGAAAATCGGAAGACTGTGGAGGGCCGGGTATGTAGCCAGAATATCGGACAATAATTCGGTGAAAATGGTTCTCGACAACGATCCTATGGGCACAAGAAGGTGCGCAGCGAGCAAAGGGGATCGATCAGATGGAAGGTGATTTGCAGACCCTCCGCAGATTGCGTGGCTGACGACGTGCAGCCATGGATCGAATTGAATGGAGGAGACTTTTATTTACTGCACAGGCTTCGCCGGCCTTAGTCTGAGAAATAAATAAAAATAATTACTTATTCTAATGGGAAGATTATATGGGGAAGAGAGGGTTTGGTAGAGTCATTAAGAAAAGGGGAGTGTTTAGAGGGAGGGGTTGTCGACCGGTTTCAACCAAATTTAGTACACATATTTTTTATCCTGAGTACCTAGACGATTTTAGAGGGTTAGAAGGCAGGTGTGGTGGGATGCTCTTGAATTTGGAACCTCTCGAACGATGTCAACCAAATTTGGGACACATGTTCTTTGTTCTAAGGAGACGAGTATAGGAAGTGTCATTGTATAAAGGAGAGAACGCGTTTTTTCAGGAAACGAATTGCAGTTCACAAAGTGAACGCACAGAGTGATTTAAAGGAACGTAAAAGGCTGAAGCAGAAGAAAGGAAAAATAAGAAGGCAGAAGAAAGAAGGAGGAGAAAACGAGAAAAAAATAAGGAGAAAGAGGGAAGAAAATTCCTGGTCAATCCCCCTAGCGATTTTGATGCCTTTCCCGTGTCAGGTTTTTTTTTTTTTTTTAATTTGAGTGTTTTTTAGCGTGTTTTGCGCATAGGTAATTGTATTTTGGCCATAACTTCTGATTCCATAGTCCGATCTGACCAAAAAGTGCATCTACAAAATTTTGTACACGTACACATACACACACACATTAATACTTACCTACACACATAACATACATCACCTCAATTCGTCGAGCTGAGTCAATTGGTATGTAACACTATGAGGCATCTATCCCTTATATCCAAAGTTTGGTTTAGGAGTGATCTTATAGCCACTCAGTATACTATAATAAAAATAAATAAGGAAGAAAGTGAAGAAGAAAGAAGATGGGAGAAGAAAGAAAGCCCGAGAGTTGTGTTTTTCAACCTGTTGTAGTACACTCGATTATTTTTTACACGGGGGATGCGTTTCGTGTAAAAAAAGTTTTCAGTTCAAAATTCGAAAGTTCGTGTAAATATGTCTTATGATTTCTCGCCGAATCAAGCAAAATGGAACAACTTTGCAAAAATTTTTAGATGGGATTTTGTACACGGCCATGTATTAAAAAAAAAAACAATGTAGAAACAGAATCGCAAAATGGCCTAACACCAAGTAGGACACAAAGACAAACCAGTACGGCCACCCTATTGAGAAACCAATCACAGTGTACACAAAGCAAAGCCTGGTACATAAAGCTTGAATCAAAATAATATAGCCTTCACCAAAAAAAAATATCTTATTATAATACATGATGGTATATAATCAACAAGTGCACCATCAACTATTTTTTCCTAAACTTTACAGAAATGTCGCAGGAAACAAATAAACCGTTCACTACTAAGCAGAAAGAGTGAAAAATACCTATATTTTTTTCATACGAATCAGGCAAATCTGTTATGACCGCCAAATACTCACCCAAATATCCACTTGGTACAGGTAGGCGTGTTCGCACGTACCCACTATTCCATGGCATTTCAATGCCATTGGTTGCGATGCAGCAGCAGCTATCATTGGCACCGCGGCTGCTGTTACTGCTGGTGCCGCCAGCGCTCAGAACGCTACTCCCGTTGGTATGCTGATCATACGAGTCGGAGGAGAATCTGGATTGTTGAGCACTTCCGTGGTTAGCCGGGGGAATCCCATTATCATCGTTCGTTGCGGCGCTCACGAGGTTTGGATTTGAAAGCCTCACTCCGTAGCGTAACGTTCCCAGTTGAATGTAATCGCTCTCTGGTATTGCTCTGGGAATGAAAATATAGACAGATAAAAATAACGTTTTAGTACAACTAAGCGTTGTTGAATGAAAGCTTTCGGAAAGCTGGCTGACTCTCATTTATAGTGCGCCTGGTAGATATACATGCTTCCTTCCATTTTACTTGCACTTGTACGAGAAAAAAGCTTAATTTATTAGTACTTAGGCTAACGTATTTTTTCATTAGGACAAATATGGCAGTTTGGCATAGGCAGTTTGAATGTTGAAAAGGCGTTCACTGCGTTTATGTGTGAACTTTCTTTGGTAGTGAAATAAATTTCCTTGTATCTCCTTCTGTTTCCCTTTCCACCACAACATGTTGTTTAATATTGTAAATATTGCAATTAAACCCACAGATGAAGCAGCTGCTTTAAACAGCATGTTTTACTGCAGGTCCAAAAGCTAGATTTTAAGGAGGTATGATGAAACCTCTTTTATTGATTTGTGCCATCCAGAGGTGAACCAGCCAAGGGCTGAAAGCCTCTTTAATAAAAAAAGAAAACAAATTGTACCATAATCAGTTCTACGGGTATTAAAAAATCTGAAAAATCTTGTCTGTTATTTAGGTGGTTTCAAAACGCATTTCATAGTTGTTGAAATGATTAGAATGCGTAAATGTGATTTACATGACTTTAAACCCAGGAACGATCCCCAATTGTTGCAAAATAAATCTACACTGAAGAGAATTTCATAAATATTTTCATTATCGTGGACATTAGGGGCCGTATACCAATTACGATAGGGATGTTTCTGATTCAATCAAAGTTAATTGCCTATTTCCGGCCGCAACCACCCGACTTGGACATTAATTTACATGTTGTGAAAACTCATATGTGAATATGTACATTATATGGAAGATATTGATTTGAAAAATGTATTGGAGGTAATTACTTTCTCTTCGATGGAACTCGAACCCACGACCCCCAGTTTCTGGTGGTTCGAACATTTTCTTTTGCATACATACATACATGGAGCGAAAAATGAAAGATTTCACCACCCATAAACCATTACAAGATTATGGCAGGTATGACGAAAAGGCTGATTTTTTTCACGGAGATCTGTGTCACAGCTTGAGTCGAGAAAGTTTCTACATATATTTTCTATGTAGATGGGTTTTTTATGAACATCAAACGTGTGTGCTACTTCAGGAGGACAACAATTAACGATCATGCGTCTCCATTATTGTCTATTCAACGGATTGCGAGTGTGTTGAAATTAATCGTTCGCAGCACACGTTTAGAGATCAGCCAAATTCATCAGGAAAAGAAAAGAACGAAGAAGAAATGGTTTTTAGTGAAATGATATCGAGACGAATTTTGACACATTGTAACACACAAACAAGTAGGTATCACCAAACTGTGTGTAGGATATTTGACACTTTTTAATAAGCAAACCCATTCCTATTTTATTACTGATCGTCAAATTTAAGACAAAAAAAAATGCCCGGTCAATTCTAGACAACAAAAATCTACAGAAAGTTTATCGATTAGTGAAATTCAAAAATTGAAATTTTTCAACCTGAGGTTCATTGTCGATATCTTCTTGTAAAACCGTTGAAGTCTTTTGCATAAATAAAGTGGCTGTTTTTATATCTGAATGGAAAAACATATCGTGACAGTGATTTTAACGTTGTACAAAAACATGTTTTTTCTCTTATAGCTAGAAACATGTTAATTTATATGGAGATGAATGTTTGACTGTGATATCTCTTGTTTCGGCACTGATTAGTACTATCTTCAGGGGATAATTCATGCGTTTCGTTCGTCGTTAAATGTCCTTTCTAAGCTCATTGTCTGTAGTGTTTTTGATAGTTGATACATGTATTATGCTATTCGTCTTTTTTTTTGTTAATTTTGTTAATGTGTTAGGAATTATTTATTTGCACTTTCACTAATTCGGAAAAAATGTCTAGGTTGGCGATTAACTTGGCAATTAACTTGGCTCTCAAATTATCCATGTGACGGTTCCCGGCTACCTGCTTGATTGAAGAAGAAAGGGGAAAACGAAATCTAGCACATCTCGTTGACAAGAACATCGTCCTCCGTTCAAAGTAATAGAACGCAAACCTGATCTACAAGGGAAGGGCCCAAAGCAACACACTTGTCATAGTTCTTGCGACTCATGTACATCCAAATCTAGTAGTTGCTGCAACCAAATCTGTCTGGATTATGTTACTCGGGGATCGGAAAGTTTGCATATAAGCCGATAAACAGGGTCAGGTGTTAATCCCAGGACATGTAGGATTTTCGAAGTATCCAGAAGGCCTGGTATGTTCAATTTTAATTTAATATCGCTGGACAAAATTACATTCAAAAGACTTGGTCCATGTAGAGATTAGGAACGGATAAGTCACTAGGGATCACGGCCGGTATTTTTTATTTATTTATTTATTTATCGTGTAATTCCTACGCTGAATTCAAGGTTGATTGATGGATTTTACATATTGAGTGTCGCAAGAATAGTTTTTACATTTAGAAAATTTTACATCAGGAAAACGCTGTTGTTGTTATCGGATGATTACCCTTAAATGCATTTATGGTGAAAGTTTATTAAGGTCAATAATTTTTTAAAGTTTTCTTGCTGAAACACACAAAACTAATCTATCTGTATCAACACATGCAGAAAACGCAAAGAAAATTCGATCACAAAATTAAAGAAGTTTTTTTAGTTAAAAAGTTGTACGACGTTTTACGTTTCTGAAAATTTTGTGATTTTGAATTGTGTCTGAATTGCACGAAACCGTTGATTTGTTCTTTTTTTTCTGTTAAAACGATAGTCACTAGTGTCTAGGGTCAATCGCAGTAATCTGAAGCTAATCCGTTTGCTTTTCATCACTCTGCTTCAAATGGCATGAATGAGATGAGCAGTAAGGACACAGATTTTAGAAGGACTCTGAAAGGAGACTGAAAGTATTAGTTTAACATTACCGTCGTGCGGGGCTTCTTTTGAAAAATCAGGGGCTACTTTGGACATTTTAAAACAAGAATTATAACGAAAATAACTATAAAATTGTTATTATCACCAATCGGGTGTCTTGTTGATAGTTGGATGGCAATTTTCTGTTTTAAATTTGGTATTTTTTCAGTTTATTTTTTTCAAAAAATCAAAAATCCAAAGTAGCCCCCGCAATCAAAAGAAGCCCCGCACGACGGTATCATTGGCACACCACAGACACCAGTGAAGACACCCAACAATATTCACTAAGCTCATTATACAAAAATATAAGTCATAACTATATAATAATGTGTTAAACTCAGTTCTACGTATAATTTTGAAAATCGTTCATCAAAACGATCCCTATACAATCTTGCCCTTTTCCAAGCTCCCAATGAGTACTCGTGAAAGTGCAAAAGATTCTTCGGCTTTCATCCCAACGAGTTTAATTTCATCATATCCGTTTCCAATCTCTTATTGACCTGTATTCGAACGCGACCGGCGGCAGTATTGCCTTTCCTAGAATATCGGATTACCAGCATTTACACACTGAGGATGTTTATTGAACCCGAGTATCATCTTCTGGTTCCTTGTAAAACAACATCTTATCCAGCAATAATGCTCAAGCTCACTTGATAAAATTAATTTACCTTGTTTTAAAATAACCATTTTGTCACAATGTTTTGCAAAAAACCACTCTCACATTAACAGATGGATCCGCACGGAATCAGTTCAATGAAGTTCAAAATATTGTAAGCAAAAATTTCACGAAGTTCAAAATATTGGAGGCAAAAGATCCTATTTCACGGCTGATAAGGCTTGATTTCCAAAACAATAGGCGTTATATGAGTTAAGCGAACATTAGTATTATAGTCGACGAGCAACGTAAGTGGTATATCAGAGTATAATACTACGTAAAATCGGAAAATTAACATGAACAAAGCCATCGATTTTGTTTCATACATGCTCTAAAATGAATTTATTCCATTTGATAGAATGGTGTAAGGTCGAATGAACACACCACCGAGCGAGACATTTGGTGAACTTTTAATTTTCTTTTTCCCGAGAATAATGTGGGACGTTTTGTAAAGTTACAATCAAGTGGTGAAATTAAAAGGAATAGTACTAACGTCTTATGACTAGTGGCTATGGATCTTCGAGCCTTCTATCAAAAGTTCGGCTGTGAAGTGAACCTACAGCTTTTCCATATACTTAGTAAGCGAGAAAGACAGAAGGATACACCCAGGTTTTTTTTACACGGTTTGGTG
Source organism: Armigeres subalbatus (assembly GCF_024139115.2). Classification (NCBI taxonomy): domain Eukaryota; kingdom Metazoa; phylum Arthropoda; class Insecta; order Diptera; family Culicidae; genus Armigeres; species Armigeres subalbatus. Next base: position 201,978 of record NW_026943127.1, read on the forward strand.
GCAGTCGTTTAAGACCCTCAGCGTCAATAAAACAATGAGTTAACCCCACGAAAAAATTAACAAAAAATCAAAGAAAATTCAGGAGGTATTTTAAAAGCTGTGAAAATTCAGGTTGACCGAGAAATTAATGAATTCCAACCGCGTAAAAAAAAGCCTGGGTGTATTGGACTTATTTTTGCAACATATTGTGAAGTTTGCAATTCAATGAATTGTGAAATAAATAAATGTCAATTGTACACTTTTAAGATTGCTACTATTCTAAATGCGAATATCATTCAACTAAATCCAATTCAACAACATGTCTCAAAGGAATCTACGATATTACCCTTAATTCCATTACCTTCAAGAGGTAAATGTAGAGCTTATTATGAAAATACGCAAGCGGGAGTCTGCTGGAAAACTATCACTCCAGACTGCGATACTTCATCACATGCATTTGACTGACGGCGAATTGCCAATGATTTCGTTGAATAGTGTTTTGGTGGCTATCCGTTGTGGCTCATATGAAGCCTACTTCGAGTTTTTCAAATCTATTGGATATTGTTTTTCCATAATTCGCACCAAGTACCATTTCACGGCCACACTTTTTTTTGCATAGACGCGCCCTCTTTAAAAACTGGCACGCTACCAAACTATAATTTTCTTCATCGAAGAGAAGAAGTCCGAAGAATTGTGAATGCAAATTTCGAAGAATTTCCAAATAATTGTCCATGGAAATTGTGTAGAGAGACAAGCGCGGTCTTCTTTAATTGGCATAAGCCATCGGGAAAAGTAAGTACAGTGCTTGGTTCGGTCGTTGTGTTGAGAATAAAATATTTGGTGTGCGTTGGATCATGCGGTAGTATTGCGCTTTGGTCCGGTCAAGACAAGCACAATCTTCAATAGTTGGCAGTAGCCATCGAGCGGGCGAATACAATGCGTGTTTTAGTCGTCACGAAGAGAAAAAAAATATATTTATTATTCGGTGATATGCCTTATCTGCACGTTGGGTTTTCGTCTTCGTATCAGTATGAATATGGCGCCGTTCCGAAGAAATAAATAGTCGCTTACCAAGGCGACTTCCTATAGATTACCTTCTCATCTAACCAACTATCCCTTCCCATGACACTCACGGAGATGCAGAGGATTCCTCGGTCTCTTGTAGCAATGAGTGTCAGACTAATTTTCCTCCCCTAATCCTAAATTGGCTGTGAGGACGTGGCCGGCATCGATATTGGACTTGATTTATTAAACTAGGTTTTCAATATACAGCATAGCAGAACTGCTCTGGCTAACATATCTAAACAAATCCGATGATATTACTAGCTTTGAGCAAACGGCTTTAAAACCAGACGTGTTACCAGTAATGCGAGTAAACGACGCGTTTTTTGTTTTAGCCGAAATTTTGTGGATTTCGAATGGGTTTTCAATTAACCCAAATTTGCTGTTATAATATAACTATTTAAGTGTAGAATTGACATATTTCTGACAATAAAATGAGTTTCTACTACAATCAATTAATTAAATTAGTCAAGCTTTTCAATCAATTAATTAAATTAGTTGGCTTTTTCGGCCTCAATCATATGTTGCTCGAAAATGGTTATTTTTCTAGACAGTAAGGAGAATCAACCTCAGCCATCTTCGTATGGTCTTGCTTCGTAGTCTCGCATATTGCCACTAGGTAAAGAAAGGCTTGATTTACGGCTGCTAAAACTATGTTTTTAGTTCAAAACTTATACAGTCAAACCTCCATGAGTCGATATTGAAGGGACCATCGACTCATGGAAATATCAACATGTGGAATAGGAAATCTTTGGAAATCTGTTTGAAGGGACCATCACAGTAACCCAGAAAATATTTTTTAATATGGGATAATTTGCTTCCATGAGTCGATATCGAGTCATAGAACATCGACTCATGGAGGTTTGACTGTATTTATGGGTCTATAGTGGCTTTTTAAATAATAATTGGATATGCACCGCTTTGAACAAGATGACGTTCAAAATAGAAGACTATTAAGACTTATTGTAAACAATATATGGATAAACAGCACGGTATACAGAAAACAAGGTAGGCTCGTAAGAAAAATGACACTTCGAATGTGACGCATGTTTTATCGCCACATGTTGGAGTACAAAAGTAAGCATGCTGCAACCATAGAGCATCGTCTCAGTCCAGCTTGTGCGAAGATAGCAGTGACGTCACATGTTTACCTTCAAAATGAATGTTTATATACGTGATGAGCCTGCCTTGTTTTTTGTATGCCGTGGATAAACAGTTTGTCAAAATGCAAAACCTAAATGTGATTCGAAAAATGACACTGTAACAGGGTGTCAACTCTTTTTTACAGTTTTACTTTTTGCCTTTCTCGTATACAAAGTATACGTAAAGGCTATATGTTCGCTCCAAAAACAAACTTTTTATAGGAGGCTCGGAGACCCATAGTGTTATATACCGATCGACTCAGCTCGACGAATCGAGGTGATGGCTGTGTGTATGTGTGTGTATGTGCGCAAAAAGTCTAGCCCACTTTTCAGATACTTACCCTTAATTCAACGCAAAATCTTGTCCCATTGTTTCCTATTGAAAATTGGCTGGGTCGGACTATGGGCTCAGAAGTTATGGTCAAAATAATTTTTTTTGGACAACAACGAGTGGAAAAGTCTAGCCCATTTTTTAGGCACTTAACCTTAACTGATTTTCTTCCAAAAAGTTGCATTCGAAGCAGAATCCTGTCCCATTATTTCCTATTGAAAATTATCCGGTTCGGACTTTGTGCCCAGAAGTTATGGTCAAAATACTTTTTTTTGGACAACAACGAGTGGAAAAGTCTAGCCAATTTTTTAGGCACTTACCCTTAACCGATTTGCTCGCAACAAAACGCATTCGACGCAGAACCCTGTCACATTGTTTCCTATTGAAAATTGGCTGGATCGGTCTATGTGCTCAGAAGTTAAGGTGTATTCTCTGTGTCACGCAATAAATAAAATAATTTGGTGAGCATGACATCAAATTCTCCAAAGGCAGGTTTATTTATCGCTTTATGGTCTGTCGAGCACATAATGTGGCACGATAACATGGAATCTATTTGTTTTCTGCAGCAACATGAATTTTTGACAAAATTGATCATGTGAAGTAAATAAAATTGTACCATTTTGGTACAGATTTATCATACTCGTGCTGAAAAAATCATCTTTTTGCAACTAGTTGCACAAACTACTATTTTCAATTATTTGCAATGAAACTGCCATAGCATCATTCCATGAACGAATATGTACAAGATACAGTGATGACTCGATTTCTAGCATGTAAAAACTTTGTTGCCCCTGATTTCGTCTACACTCGATTTTATTACGGTTTTGATATGGTTTCTCCACGATTCAATTTTTCCACAAGTCTATATAACCATTAATTGCTTTATATTTGTTCTATTTGACCTCTCTGAAGAATTTTTCTCGACACATTTTATAATGAGCGAGAAAGGCATCATCACCGCTAGGTGGATAATTCTGGGTTTTTACATTACAGTTCGAAGTTTCAAAAATTACGAAACCTTTTTTGTATTTAAATATTGGTGACATCTATTCAAGCCGTGACTTGAAACGATGTCGCCATTATTTAGGAATATTTGGGAAAACTTTTCTAGCAGTTGGTCAAATTTGTAAAAATAATTTTTGGTTGCAGACTATAAACTCAAATTTTCTTAACAGATGAGTCTATGAGCTCGAAGCTCTTCAAGGAAGAAAGCCTGAAAAAGTCAACTATCATTTATCATAGCACACAAAGGTTCTGTAAAGTTTTGACTAAATTTGGCTAGTCGCCACTAAAATCGAGAGACACTTTAGTCACCTTTAGTGATACCTTGACAACAGGGAGAATTTAATAAAAAAAACCCAGATTAATCCACCTAGCGGTGATGGTGCCTTTCTCGACCTTCGTAAAATGTGTGCGCTTGAAAATAGATGAGCTAGTAGCTAGGAGTAAAAAAGACAAATTTCTTTGTCTTTTCTATGAAAATCAGATTATTTATGGCAAAGATATTGTAGATCCAGTTGAAAACCGAAAATCATATTTTGTCCCATTCCCGGATGTCGCAACTGCATCGCGAGTGGTGCCCGACTATGGCACAGTTGCGCACTACTCGCGATGCAGTTGCAACATCCGGAAATGCGATAAAATGCGATTGTCGCGAGACCTCGGTTCGGTTTTCAGCATTTCAGAATTTCGACATTTTTGTTTCCTTTTCCAATCTTTTTGACGTACATACCCCTGTTTTATTTTACCCAGTCATATATTTTAAGGATATCACTTTTGGATGTTAGTTGAACTGAAGCTCCGACTACACAAAAAGAAAACGAAAATGTCATTCCCATCAAGCGAGCAGAGGGCAATATTTGTTATGATATAAATCTCATGACCGTCTTTCTGCCAAACTCCCGTATGAAGAGGGAGGGAACCCAATCAACCAGAAGTTCAAATTTTACTTAAATTTACTCTTAAGTTGAACTAATTGGTTCACTATGGTTCACATCAAGTTCCAAGCATCCTTAACGGAACTTTAAAGTTCACTTAAAGTTCCGTTACATACAAAAATTACTTAAAATGAGAGCTGATTAAGCCAAAATAGCCCTTTTTATCCGAACTTCTGGTTGCTTGGGAAGTGTATCAGTGTGAAAGCATCCGATAGTTCGTTTTCGGAAAGAAATTATAGCCTTTCGGTACAACTTTGTTGCACAAGAAAGGCAACAAGTATTTTGGCCATAATTTCTAAGGTAATAGTCCAATCTGGCCACCTTTCAATGGAAAATAATAGAACAGGATTCCGCGTCTAATGCAATTTGTTGTGAGTAAATCGGTTGAGGGTAAGTCCATTAAAAGTCAGCTAGACTTTTTTACTCGCTTTTTTATAACACTTAGTATATTTTGGCCATAATTTCTGTGCCCATGGTCTGATCTTCCAAATTTTCAATAGAAAACAATACGACAGGATTCCGCGTCGAATGAAACTTGTTGGAATTAAATCGATTGAGGATAAGTTCCAAAAAAGTGAGCTAAACTTTTCGCACTTTTGGTGCGTGCACACACACATAGAGACATCATCTCAGTTCGTCGAGCTGAGTCGATTGGTATATAACACTATGGGTCTCCAGGCCTTCTGTGAAAGTTTGGTTTTGGATCGAACATACAACCTTTCCGTATAAAAAGGCAAAAATGGTGTTTCGGCCATAACTTCCGATCCCATAGTCCGATCTAGCCAATTTTCAATAGGAAACAATGGAACAGGATTCTGCGTCGACTGCAAATTGTTGCGTGTGAATCGATTAAGGTTTGGTGTCCAAACATGACATTTTTTGTGATTTTTATATTAAAAAAAAGGTATTTTGGTCATAACTCTCGATCCCATAGTCCGACCTGTCCAACTTTCAATAAGAAACAATGGGAAAGGATTCTGCGTCGAATGCAATTTGTTGCGAGCAAATCGGTTGGGGATAAGTGCCTGAAAAATGAGTGACATTTTTTACGCGATTTTTACGTATAAATTTGTATTTTGGCTATAACTTCCGATCCCATAGTCCGACCTGGCCAATTTTCAATAGGAAATAATGGGAGAGCATTCTGCGTCGAATGCAACTTGTTGTGAGCAAATCGGTTAAGAATAAGTGCCCGAAAAATGAGTTACATTTTTTACGTGATTTTTTCGTATGAATTTGTATTTTGGCCATAACTTTCGATCCCATAGTCCGATCTGGCCAATTTAAAATAGGAAACAATGGTACAGGATTCTGCGTTGAATGCAACTTGTTGCGAGCGAATCGGTTGAGGATAAGTGCCCGAAAAATGAGTGACATTTTTTAAGCGATTTTTTCGTACGATTTTGTATTTTGGCCATAACAACTTGATAAATACCCGAAAAATAAGTGACATTTTTTACGCGATTTTTTCGTTTGAATTTGTATTTTGTCCATTACTTTTGATCCCATAGTCCGATCTGGCCAATTTCAAATAGAAAACAATGGTACAGGATTCTGCGTCGAATGCAACTTGCTGCGAGGAAATCGGTTGAAGATAAGTGCCCGAAAAATGAGTAACATTTTTACCCGATTTTTTCGTATGAATTTGTATTTTGGCCATAACTTTTGATCCCATAGTCCGATCTGGCCAATTTCAAATAGGAAACAATGGGACAGAACTCTGCGTTGAATGCAACTTGTTGCAAGCAAATCGGTTGAAGTTAAATGCCCGAAAAATGAGTGACATTTTTTACATGATTTTTTTGTATAAGTTTGTATTTTAGCCATAACTTTTGATCCCATAGTCCGATCTGGCCAATTTCAAATAGGAAACAATGGGACAGGATTCTGCGTCCAATGCAACTTGTTGCGAGGAAATCGGTTGAAGTTAAGTGCCCGAAAAATGAGTGACATTTTTTACGCGATTTTTTCGTATGAATTTGTATTTTGGCCATAACTTTCGATTCCATAGTCCGATCTGGCCAATTTCAAATAGGAAACAATGGGACAGAATTCTGCGTCGAATGCAACTTGTTGCGAGCAAATCGGTTGAAGATAAATACCCGAAAAATGAGTGACATTTTTTACGCGATTTTTTCGTTTGAATTTGTATTTTGTCCATTACTTTTGATCCCATAGTCCGATCTGGCCAATTTCAAATGGGAAACAATGGTACAGGATTCTGCGTCGAATGCAACTTGCTGCGAAGAAAACGGGTGAAGATAAGTGCCCGAAAAATGAGTAACATTTTTACGCGATTTTTTCGTATGAATTTGTATTTTGGCCATAACTTTCGATCCCATAGTCCGATCTGGCCAATTTCAAATAGGAAATAATGGGACAGAATTCTGCGTCGAATGCAACTTGTTGCAAGCAAATCGGTTGAAGATAAATGCCCGAAAAATGAGTGACATTTTTTACATGATTTTTTCGTATGAATTTGTATTTTAGCCATAACTTTTGATCCCATAGTCCGATCTGGCCAATTTCAAATAGGAAACAATGGGACAGGATTCTGCGTCCAATGCAACTTGTTGCGAGGAAATCGGTTGAAGTTAAGTGCCCGAAAAATGAGTGACATTTTTTACGCGATTTTTTCGTATGAATTTGTATTTTGGCCATAACTTTCGATTCCATAGTCCGATCTGGCCAATTTCAAATAGGAAACAATGGGACAGGATTCTGCGTCGAATGCAACTTGTTGCGAGCAAATCGGTTGAGGATAAGTGCCCGAAAAATGAGTGACATTTTTTGAGTAGTTTTGCGCACACACACACACATACACACACACACACACACACACACACACACACACACACACACACACACACACACACACACACACACACACACACACACACACACACAGACATCACCTCAATTCGTCGAACTGAGTCGATTGGTATATAACACTATGGGTCTCCGGGCCTTCTATAAAAAGTTTGTTTTTGGAGCGATCATATAGCCTTTACCGTATACTTAGTATACGAGAAAGGCAAAAAGCCTTCATATTCCTCTTATCGAGACATTTTGGTCAATTTTAATTTTAATCCGAAGCTGAAAAAGTCTTGAATAGTGACTCGGAAAGGGCCGGATTTAGGGAGGGGGATCGTTGGGGCCGTCACGCAGGCCCCCTACAAATCTTATGTACCAAAACCAACCCTTTTTTGTACATTTCGGGGCCCCACAAGCTGTCGGCCCCGGGCTCCCCTTCCGCCTAAATCCAGCCCTGGACTCTGGTGATATAGAGATCAAGAGATGGTGGAATGAAAAATGGCCGCTGAAGTTGATAAACAAGATAATTCGAGGTATGACAAGAAAAGCTCTCCATATCATCAGATCAAAGAAGTAAACACAGAGTTTGAATAGTACAATTGAAAAAGATAAAGACGATACACAACACAGAGAGGCATAAGTCTCTTACAATCTTTACAAGCCACGAAAACAAGCGCATCGCGACCTGATACAAGTGCGAAGGAAACATTTGCTCCTGAAAGTGTAACAAAAAGTTTTCTATTTGACTACTCAACAGTTTTCTTTCAATGAAGCAGGATAAAGCTAATATTTTGTGTTCAGATGTTGAGTGAATCCAGCAAGAGCAAGAACTTAAAGTAGTGGAAATAATCCCTCTGAGTTAGAGTCGAAACAATTAGAACTCTCTGCATTTAAACGAGTATTATAAAGATGGAAGTAAGATACATATACCCGCATATATTTCCAATTTCTGACTTGCCGAGACTGATCTTTGCATATGATTTTAGAACCTCTTTTTTTTTTCTTCTTTATTAAAGAGGCTATCAGCCCTTGGCTGGTTCACCTCTGGCGATTTTAGAACCTGGAAAAACCTGGAAAACTCAGGGATTTTTTCCCGGATTTCGAGTAGACACCCTGTGTTATGTAAGAATTTTCTGCCTATTGGGAATAAGGCTTGACTGGTCTAATTTTTAAATGAAAATATCACTTTTAAATACCTGTTCCATCGTTGTTGCATTCCAAGAGCGAGCTTTTGACAGCTCGGCGGCAAAGTTTTAACATTGCGTGGCACTTCTTGCGGATTGGATTGGTCGCTCATTTTTCGTAACACTGGTTACTTGCTTCATCTGGATCATTTTCTCGAGTAGAACACATTGAGCGACTGGGGAACTGATGGTGGAATTATAATCTGCAAAATAAGAGGAAAAATAGCATTGAAAACGACATCGTGAAAAGCAGAAAATCTTATTACTTAATGAAAGATTTAAATTGTTAGATTTACAATCAACCTATAATGAGTTGTTATTAAAGCAGAAACCTTGATTTAAATAAAGAGTAAAACCTATCGGAAAACAAACCTGGTAGTTCCTCGACTTGATATTTTACTAAAAAATAATACGCTTACACATCAACCTTCGGCTGTTGGACGTAGTTAAAACACGTGAAGTATTCATCCATCATGTTCGTCAATAGGCGTTACTTTAATTTTCCAGAAAAGATACCACGGCTAACAATCGTCTCATAATTGATTAAGGGAATTACTCTCAAATGCCAAGAACGAGTGCGCTATCCCAGTAAGAGTAGACAGACATGACGAAAACAAATATCCAAGCGGCCAAACCTTGAACGAAGATTACAACCGAATGCCGCTGTACGGTTTTAACGTCGTGAATGCCAAGTTAGTCGACACGACAGAATGCACGCAGGTTCCTCCCAGAGCAGATCATATCTGCATTGCGGTGCGCTGATTGTGTACTATGCACTACCGCCGAGCGTACGCGCGCCGGTACGGTAATTTCATGTTGTTCGTTTGTTTTGCATTGCGATGTCCAGTTTTATTAATTTATTTTGCGAAATTCAACAACTGAAAGCCTGGGTGCGCACTTTGAGTTTTCCTCGGAAGAATAGCGACCACAGGCGGTTGAGAATGGTGGTGTGTCTATTTCTATACTAAGTTGCGCTTACCTCCTACGGTTATTTTAGAGTAATTGAAAAATGAAACTGCTAAATCGAGGCCGACAGTTTAATGACAGTTCTTTGTCAGATGTTTGCCGAGCAAGGCAGGAGTGGAATCGTACCTCTCAGCTGTAACATAGTGCGTTTTCCGCTTTTAGTTATGACGGCTTGTAAGTGTGCTTAATTTTTTTTTGAATACCTATACTCATTCTTACGACTTCTGAAGGTCAGATACTCCTTTCTTGCAGTTTCTCCCCCAGAAATGGAAGGAAATTTATATTTAATCTAAGAAGGACAAAGATTTTCAACCTAAACAAAAGTCACCTTTACCGATCCTTAAAAGCTGGAGAGTAATATTTCAAACTGGACTATCATTCTAATACTGATTCTGTTTTCACAGTTGGCAACGTTAGAACGAGATGTAGCTGATAATGTCGGTATTCCGGCGAAACTGATTATACGATGATCCGTGTAACGCTTGTGGACTCGAAATCACGTAGGAGGAGATCCCCCAGCGCAGGACACCGGCAATGTTTTGTAAACACCACAAAAGCTGTAACTTAAGTGAGTATAAACATTTCATTACACGAACGTACATAAATGACTACCAATCAATCACCATATTGAAATAACAGAAACATTTAATATAATAAATGATGAGAAGTGTAATTCATTAAATGTTCAACACTATTCAACAAGTCCAGCAAAAAGGCAATGCTGCCATTTATTTCAATTAAAGCAACATTCATTGAGTTTGATGTTCGCGCGCTGCAAAAAAGTAGAGCTTTAACAGACAAACAGACCTAATTAACTTGAATATACAAGATGCTTCGAATTGAATACTTTTCGTATACCATGTCCCGCGTGAAGCAGGGGCTTCCTTAGTCGTGCAGTAAGATGCGCTGCTAAACATTAAGACCATGTTGAAGCTGACTGGGTTCGATTCCCGCGGTCTAGGAAATTTTTCGGGTTGGACATTTTCTCGACTTCCCTGGGGATAAAAGTACCATCGTGTTAGCCTCATGATATAAGAATGCATACATGACAACATGGCTTTGAAATCTCGCAGTTAATAACTGTGGAAGTGCTGTATGAACACTAAGCTGCTAGGCGACAATGTCCCAGCGGGGAATATAATGCCAATAAAAAGAAGAAGAAGAAGTAATGTTGAGCAGTATGAAAATAAAAAATCCGTATCGTTCAAACTGTTATATCTGTATGCCTATTCAATGTTTAAAAAGGGCCGCAATTGATGCTCACGTCTCTAGGGTCCGCGCTTCCAATGACACAGCGCAATTCGAAAAGTCATAATTTTTCTAAATTTGCATATTATATTATGTATGCACTATGTGATTATGAACATGACTTACAGAAAGCTCATTTCCCATCGCAAGAAGTCATTCATAGTCTGACCATGCTTCGGTTTCGATATGTATCTGGAGCTCGACAACAGCACTAATGATCGTAAATTGCAACGCCACGGCTTCGTCACTTCAGTTGAGCGGATTTCCATAGCAATCCGCAGAGTGCGGTATGACTTGAGATGTGCTGAAGAAATAATCATTTCCGACTTCTCTCTATAATAATTAATTGACATATAAAACACGATGACAGCAGTGATTGCAAAAATAGGACCCCTGACAGCCTAATCGAATAGCATTACATTCACACAAAATACGCCATCAAATTGAATACGGGAAGCGATGGGATGCTTTGTAAACCTCAAATAAATATAGATGTATCAGTTGATTGATGAGGATCAACAGAAACATTCAGCTAAATTATCAATAAGTATACAGTTTGACATACATTGACATATTCTGGATTAAATTAAATTTTTGTTCTATCCCCCTGTGAAACTTCATAAATTATAAAAGGCTCCGTTCGATTCGACTAATTTTTTCATCACTTTTTAAAATTACAGGTCGTCGTTACTATGACATACTGTATTCAATATTGTTGGTTGAAAAATTAGAGGCTATTGAACACAAAAATATGCGTTTAAATATTTCCATGGCGAGTAATTTTCAGAATTTTAAACTGTGCATGCACAGATTGCATTAAGTCAATATAGCAAGCCATTGCATTAGGTCTCTGGTCACGAGAAAAAAATAACTAGATATGTGTTTGTGGCTATACAAAGAATCTATTTTTAAACTTCCGTCGAGGAACGATGCGAACGATGTCATAACGAGAGTCGTTTAGATGTCTTGATCGAAACCAAACAAACCGATTTAACCTAACAAACAATTCTAGCTGAATAAGCTAGTTTTCTAGCTGAAAAAGACTATTTTTGTTGATTAAGCGCAGTATAAGCTTCTGATGTTTGTTTGGGAATGCAAAGTTGACGTAACAAATATAACATTCTCTGAGCGGTTTGTATGCGAGATTTGATACAAAACACTTAATGCAAAGAATGTCATGTTTCTTGATTGAATCCTTAGATTTCGCCTTAGTGTGATACAAACGCTGTATAGCGAATCAACCAACCAAGCTTATATGGTTCAACACAGCGTTGTCCTCATAATTTTTGAACGCTATGACTTATCGTGATTATATTCAATAGTGATCAACTATGCTACGGTTCTTAACCTTTTTCATGAGAGGTACCCCTTCGAACCCTTGCACTTATTGAGGTAAGTACCCCCTATTTTTTGCTGTAAATAAAAATAAGCGTAACTCATAAAACATATGGACGAGAAAGCTGAAGGGATATATGGCTCTCCATAAAGTAGGCTGAAATTTTTATCATTCTGTGCAACTTTCCAATTCACATTAAGTTTAACCATCAAACTTCCTACAGGACTTTTATCAGTACTGGAGGCTTCTGAATCACTTCAAAGTAGGCTTCTGCGCCTCTTGAAGGGAGGTTTATGAGCCTCTTGAATGGAGGCTTCCGAACCACTTGAAAGGAGGTTTCTGAGCCTCTTGATAGGAGCTCTCCGAGCCTCTTGAAAGGAGCCTGCCAAGCTTTTTGAAAGAAGGCTTTCGATCCTCTTAAACTAGCTTATTGAAAATAGGCTTCCGGGCCACTTTAAGAAGCCTCTTTAAGGGAGGCTTCCGGGTCTCTTGAAGGGAGCCTTTCGAGCCTCTTTAAAGGATGCTTCCGGGCCATTTGAAAGGATGCTTCCGGGCCATTTGAAAGGAGGCTTTCGGGCCTCTTGAAAGGAGGCTTCCGGGCCCCTTGAAAGGAGGCTTCCAGGCCTCTTGAAAGGAGGCTTCCGGGCCTCTTGAAAGGAGGCTTCCGGGCCTCTTGAAAGGAGGCTTCCGGGCCTCTTGAAAGGAGGCTTCCGGGCCTCTTGAAAGGAGGCTTCCGGGCCTCTTGAAAGGAGGCTTCCGGGCCTCTTGAAAGGAGGCTTCCGGGCCTCTTGAAAGGAGGCTTCCGGGCCTCTTGAAAGGAGGCTCTGGGCCTCTTGAAAGGAGGCTTCCGGCCTCTTGAAAGGAGGCCTGGGCCTCTTGAAAGGAGGCTTCCGGGCCTCTTGAAAGGAGGCTTCCGGGCCTCTTGAAAGGAGGCTTGGCCTCTTGAAAGGAGGCTTGGGCCTCTTGAAAGGAGGCTTCCGGGCCTCTTGAAAGGAGGCCTGGGCCTCTTGAAAGGAGGCTTGGGCCTCTTGAAAGGAGGCTTCCGGGCCTCTTGAAAGGAGGCTTTCGGGCCTCTTGAAAGGAGGCTTCCGAGCCTCTTGAAAGGAGGCTTCCGGGCCTCTTGAAAGGAGGCTTCCGGGACTCTTGAAAGGAGGCTTCCGGGACTCTTGAAAGGAGGCTTCCGAATCTCTTGAAAGGAGGCTTCCGGGTCTCTTGAAAGGAGGCTTCCGGGCCTCCTGAAAGGAGGCTTCCGAGCCTCTTGAAAGGAGGCTTCCTGGGCCTCTTGAAAGGAGGCTTCCTGGGCCTCTTGAAAGGAGGCTTCCTGGGCCTCTTGAAAGGAGGCTTCTGGGCCTCTTGAAAGGAGGCTTCCGGGCCTCTTGAAAGGAGGCTTCCGGGCCTCTTGAAAGGAGGCTTCCGGGCCTCTTGAAAGGGGGCTTCCGGGCCTCTTGAAAGGAGGCTTCCGGGCCTCTTGAAAGGAGGCTTCCGGGCCTCTTGAAAGGAGGCTTCCGGGCCTCTTGAAAGGAGGCTTCCGGGCCTCTTGAAAGGAGCCTGCCGAGCTTTTTGAAAGAAGGCTTTCGATCCTCTTAAACTAGCTTATTGAAAATAGGCTTCCGGGCCACTTTAAGAAGCCTCTTTAAGGGAGGCTTCCGGGTCTCTTGAAGGGAGCCTTTCGAGCCTCTTTAAAGGATGCTTCCGGGCCATTTGAAAGGATGTTTCCGGGCCATTTGAAAGGAGGCTTTGGGCCTCTTGAAAGGAGGCTTCGGGCCCTTGAAAGGAGGCTTCCAGGCCTCTTGAAAGGAGGCTTGGGCCTCTTGAAAGGAGGCTTCCGGGCCTCTTGAAAGGAGGCCTGGGCCTCTTGAAAGGAGGCTCTGGGCCTCTTGAAAGGAGGCTTCCGGGCCTCTTGAAAGGAGGCTTCTGGCCTCTTGAAAGGAGGCTTCCGGGCCTCTTGAAAGGAGGCTTCAGGCCTCTTGAAAGGAGGCTTCTGGGCCTCTTGAAAGGAGGCTTCCGGGCCTCTTGAAAGGAGGCTTCCTGGCCTCTTGAAAGGAGGCTTCCGGGCCTCTTGAAAGGAGGCTTCCGGGCCTCTTGAAAGGAGGCTTCCGGGCCTCTTGAAAGGAGGCTTCCGGGCCCCTTGAAAGGAGGCTCTGGCCTCTTGAAAGGAGGCTTCTGGGCCTCTTGAAAGGAGGCTTGGCCTCTTGAAAGGAGGCTTCCGGGCCTCTTGAAAGGAGGCTTCCGGGCCTCTTGAAAGGAGGCTTTCGGGCCTCTTGAAAGGAGGCTTCCGGCCTCTTGAAAGGGGGCTTCTGGGCCTCTTGAAAGCAGGCTTCCGGGCCTCTTGAAAGGAAGTTTTCGGGCCTCTTGAGAGGAGGCTTCCGGGCCTCTTGAAAGGAGGCTTCCGGGCCTCTTAAAAGAAGGCATCCGGGCCTCTTCTTGAAAGGAGACTTCCGGGCCTCTTGAAAGCAGGCTTCCTCTTGAAAGGAAGTTTTCGGGCCTCTTGAGAGGAGGCTTCCGGGCCTCTTTAAAGGAGGCTTCCGGGCCTCTTGAAAGGAGGCTTCCGGGCCTCTTGAAAGGAGGCTTCCGGGCCTCTTGAAAGGAGGCTTCCGGGCCTCTTGAAAGGAGGCTTCCGGGCCTCTTGAAAGAAGGATTTAGCGCCTCTTAAAACGAGGCTTCCAGGCCCTTTAAAACGAGGCTCCCAGGCTTTTGGAAAGAAGTCCCCCAAGCCTCTCGAAATGAGGCTTCTGAGTCTCTTGAAATCAGACTTCCAAGCCTCGTGAAAGGAAGCTGAGCTGCCTTCGAGGCTTTGCGGAAACAAAGAAGGATGCTTATATTCTTCTTATAACGAAACAACTGAGCTTTTAGGAAAAAAAACCTTCATGCCTCTCAACCGGAGGCTTCCGAACCATTAAATTCTAGATTTTAGTTCAAAAGCATATTTTTAACATGTTCTTCAACATTTTTATTTTATTTTTATTATCAATATGTTTTGCTTGGAATTGTACAACGTCCGCTATTACGCATTTTTGTTCGAGGTACCCCCTGGGGCCATCGAAGGTACCCCCAGGTTGCAAAACCGCTGCACTACTTTATTGCTTATTTATCACAGTGCTGAAATATCCATTCGTTAAAAATGACAATTATGATTCAATAATGAAAACCAACCACCAGAAATGGAAAATGATTAAATGATTTAGTTCAGTTCGAAATAATTATTACAGTACTGCTTTACCGATAAATTCTTCGATCCAACAATCAGGCCAATACTCGTATCAGGAAAGTTGCAATCTACATAGTAGTGCTATTAAATGGAACGCAATAGTTTTAGTTCCTTTAAAATATAAAGGATAGAAGAATTATGTATGTTATATCTATATACAGAGTATTGCCATGACTAAATCACATGACAAAGACATAAAATATGTTTGAATATAAATGATCAAATCTGTCAAAGCATCTTAACAGCTTGACATTGATTTGCTTAGTGAAAACGTCGAGATGCGAGTTTCACACAATTAATATTGAAAAGATTAGCTTAGATTAATTCGCAAGACAATCCCGAAACAGACTGTGGGATTAACATCGCCGAAACAGAAATTGGAATGATTGATATTGAGTCTCATGTTTCCGCCATAACATAACACGTCTTATGGGGCAGCGCTTGCTCTCAACGAAGTGCGAATTCTAAAATTGTTGTTTTATCATAAAGTGAAATTCCAACTGTCAAAGGCAATCAAAATGTAATAATTGAAAAATAAAAAAAATATTCTGGAAAATATGGAAGACATTTTTGATCGAATTCGGAAGTTTATTGCGGTTAAAAACACAACTAAAGTACGTTGCTTATGAGCACCCATAAATTACATAACGCTTAGAGGGGTAGGGGGAGTTGCCCGAAGTGTGAAGTGCGAATTTAAATAATTCATACAAAAAGTGTGATATAGGGGGATGAAATTAACTTTTTTTGCGTTACGTAATTAATGGATCTTTCCTAATAAGATGGCGCTTATCGAATCAATTTTGTTTTTTTATAAAACTGGTTGATTCTTCAATTTGAAAATCAGTACTAGTCTGATGAGAAAATTATTAAGAACTTTAAGAACTTACTTGTCATGAGACGAGTAAGTATTATCCTATTCAATTCCACCACTCACGTTGGCACGGGGTCTTATCACAAGCAGTATTAGTCTTTTTATCGGATGCTAAGCATGTGATAGGAAAGGAACCCTTTCCAGTAATTACTATCACAAACCTGCAATTTTCGCTGATTTTTGAACCACACCGCTACCATGTCGATCTTGCCGGAAAATATTTACATCTGAACCGACTGATCCACAAAAGGTCCCACTATATCGTATCCCATCAACAATAAAAAAAATGGATCGCCATAGTTGCGGAACGAAGGAACGAGCAAAACATAAACATCGATAAACAGCAACGTGAGGCATGCAAAAACGATAATGAAAATAATGAAAACTGGTTTTATAGAAAATTATGTTTTCATTCGTCATCCCACACGCGTACTGTCATTAAATTAGCATACGCTACAGATATGTGGAAGAAACGACAGAAACGACGATCATGTGAACAAACAAAACCCATTTTTTTTGTTGTGCCGTCTATATTTGGGTTATACTTTCGGGAGACGCGTACGTTCGCCAACATATTAAATTACTTGCTTAATTTATATGACCGATAAAAATTTAAACACTGAACACTGTAAAATAGTAATGCTAAGTTTATATTAGACAAGCGAATTGGGCTAGTCAGCTAACTTGAACGCGAATCGAACGTCCAAACAGTTTCGCTTTATTCATATGAACATTTCAACAACATTCAGCAAGTCAATTCGATACAGTGGAAACTCTAATTTTATTTTAATGGATTAAAATTAGTGCAATGCATGTACCGCATGGTATATTTAAGGGTAGTGGGGTTGAAACCTAGTATTAATCGAAAAATCAATTATCTCAATCTTGAAATTTTGTTTAAAAGCGCAAACGTTAACTACGTACGGAATTTTCATGTAATTTTCTTTCTTATTGGCATTACATCCCCACACTGGGACAGAGCCGCCTCGCAGCTTAGTGTTCATTAAGCACTTCCACAGTTATTAACTGCGAGGTTTCTTAGCCAGGTTACCATTTTTGCATTCGTATATCATGAGGCTAACACGATGATACTTTTATGCCCAGGAAAGTCGAGACAATTTCCAATCCGAAAATTCCCTAGACCGGTACCGGGAATCGAACCCAGCCACCCTCAGCATGGTCTTGCTTTGTAGCCGCGCATCTTACCGCACGGCTTTAGGGATGAGATCTACTGCAGTTGTTGCGCTGTGCACCGTTTCAAGACAGGTCCACCATGTGTTCAGTCATCTCCAAACGCAATGGGACTGGGAGAACGTTCGTTCATGATTTTGTCTGTCTGTCAACTTGCGTACCGTACACACGTTCAATCACGTTGGACCAACTTCGACGCCACCCCACCTTTAGTCAAGCATCGACCATGTTCTACAAACCGTGACACGAAAACTCAATTTATTCGACCAACAATATCACACACGAACGACCACTGCCCTAACTTGAACACCTATCATCAAAAAATATATGGGGGTTTGTGCGACGTCACTACAAACGCTCAAACATGTTCAGCGAACTTTGAGTCCGCATCCAACAGGTCAAATCAAAATCAAACCGCTTTGATTTTTTCCGATCAAATGGTTGTTCTCAGTTGCCTCAGTATTGAAAGAGGTGCCCTTGAAAACGCGAGGTGGAAAAACATTGGATTCTGAAAAGTTCGTCCTTGAAGGATCCTAGTCCTAGAACTTTCCAAACTGATCATTGTCCTTAATACATGAGAGCGAAATTTGAAAAAAATCACGGAATGTCCTAACATGCAACCTAACGCGATACGGAGACGGCAGTACTGAATCCATTGAAGTTTCAGCAGCACTTGTTGTCGCCATCGCGGCGATGGAATCGCTTAGGTCTGGGGGAGCCTTAAATTTGTGTCACACCTTACAGTTGCCTTTCTGGCTTCGGTAGTTGCCATAACGATGGAAGAAGAGCAATATAAAAATCATTGGAAAATGTAATGTGTTAACGTATTACCATGTACAACATGTTTTCTGGAATGCCAAATAATTAAGCTTCAAACAGCCTTATTCAAATGTTACGCTGTGTTGAAATGTTGAAAGCAGATCAGAACAGCAAAAGAAATAACAAAACAACAAACCCATCGACCATCGTCTATAGTGTGAAAAGCAATGATTAATGCAACCAATCGATTACGGTTCTGTCCCGAAGGTGTCTCGGGCTTTAAACGCTTTCGTTCTAATTGGATAAATACACCTGCCGTTAGATCCGACGATTGAATTTTTTTTTCTTCGATCATGTTCGCTTATTTTGCCTCGTTGAGGAAGGAATATTGAAATGGTTCAAAGGCATGCTTAATCTGATCATGCTGGGCAAAAATCGTTGCGATAAAATCAAAGCTTATTACGTCTGTCTGTACGACGGGTACTAGCATAGACAATCTGTCATTGGTGTAACGAGGGTTTTATTTTTGAAAACCTGGGGGTATAAATATAGCTTTTGGAGCCCCTTCAAGGTAAGAAGCTCAGAGAGTTAGCGATGTCTTGGTGAAATTTCTGTTGATTCTCGAATTTATCATTTAGACCTCTTTGCCTCTGATGCCCTTAACTGCGGTATCAGAATCTAAGATAAGTATCATGCGGAAATTTCATTTGTTTTTACTAGCCTTGCATTTTTAGATATGTAAAGAGCAAACATCTGATAGAAAAGAATGTGAAATTCATTTGTTGAAAACGAGGAGAACTATGGTGCATGATCTAAGGTTTTCATTTCGCATCCTCTGTTAGCTACGCCATTGTGAATCATATGAAACAGCTTTGCATTCCACCAAAGTGGCACTGTTCGTGCGGTTAGCTATTCCCTACGACGAACGCTGAGACATGTTTCTGATCTTTTTGTTTCTTTTATGTGAATCAGATCTGTCCTCTTCACCTCGCCGCTGCCTTTTCTCGTGTAGCTGCCTACTTTAGATGGGATGAATGCTTATTTTATTTGCAGATTTTACTACCAATTTATTTATATTTTACCTTATCCTGTTGGCTACAATAAATACACGCCGTCGCTCGGTCATGATGATTTACCATGCTGATACTTTTCACTTCGCTTTTGCGGCAAACTCTGATCGTTTAAGCGCCCCCTAAGTAGTTCTTGCCGGACTGATCAGCTTATACACTGATGTTGAAAGAACATGCGGCAAGGATTACCAGATGTATTAATTCATTTGTGATAAGCTTTACCGAGATACTCAAAAGATTCTTGATGCCCCGCTGACTCAATCACCTTCTTTGAAATTTTTGCGATATAAAATACGGATTGATCTTTGCGCTGACGTTGTGGCTGTATCTTTTGTAGCTACTTTACGCAGATGATCAAAGTAAATCGCAATGCGAAGGCGGAAATAAGATGAAGAGGCAACCCATTGCTATCAAATTAATAAAAATGCGTTTTGCGAGCACTCGTAAATGTAAACGCAAGGCACAATACTTTTTCAATGAAATATATCGAAGCACAGTGGCATGCAGCAGGACAAATATTTAAAATAAGAACGCATCTTGTCCTTATCTAGCCGTTGTTAATCCTACCTTATAGCTTACGGTAATTAGTTTATAGTCGATTCCTATGACCGTACAATGAATTTACGGCTTGATTTGCCCATCCGTCACATGTGCCTTACTGTTGTAGAAAAAAGCACATATGACGGATTGACTTATCAAGCATTTGAAACATATTATTCTTGCACAAGGGCTAACTGTAATATGTGATTGCACTTATTCTCGGTTTCGGATCCCGGGTAGAGGTGAGTAGCTAATAAATAACGTAATATTTACAAATTTTGCTGTGATATCAGGTTTTGTTAATCTTTTGTTATTTATGAATAACATAAAATAGCATCCTAACAAGACATTTTATTATAATAGTAAAATTTGTTATTTATATGTTATTGTAAGGAAATACAAATAAGGAACTCATTATGTAATCATAACAAAGTTTGTTATTCATAAGTGATTTTGATATTTCCTTTTCTGCAAATATTTTGCTATTGGTTTGTTCTAATAAGGGCAAAATGATTTTTTTTTATATTCGCTCGAACAATTTTTGCTATTTTTTTAGTTATTTAAGCATTATGGTCTCGCCACATTCCCCTACAAAGGTTTGGGCTGGACGATAAGATATTTTTTTTTTTTTTTTTTTTTTTTTTTCTTAAAACTTTTTATTAGTTAATCATTTCTAAAATATTGCTAACTACAACTCTAATATGTATGTGAAGCAAATACATCATTGGTAATTAAGAAGCAATGTATGCGGTATGACATCTTAACGTGAGTTATCGATTTAACAATGTTAAGAAAAATTTTGAAATATTTACTGAACATTTCCTTATTGTTCCACCTTAGTTCACGGATATTTTTTTTGGAACGAGAACAGTACAGTATTGTATGCCATTGCTTCAGCAACGAGAAATAGTGCCGCACTCTTTTTGTGATTTTTTAGGGTTATACCGTTATACAAAATTTCTTCTAGTTCTCCTAATTTCAAATTCAACCTTTTATCTACTATGTTTTTGATCCAGTTCCACACTATCCCGGATTGAGTGCACTTCTTAATTCTATGAATAGTTGTGTCCGGTTTGTTGCATATTTCACAAAGATTGTTGTCTACTCTGTTTGTATAATTAAACATTTTTACTCTGTTTGGTATAACATCATTGAAAATAAGGTACAGCATCGACTTGGTCCTTGAACTTAAAAAGGGTTGATTAATATTCTCCCAAATATATTCCCACCAAAAATGGGGGAACTTCACTTGAACTTTTGGTTTGATTTCCATTTCATCTATGAGATAATTGTATAAATTCCTATTAGTGCCCACGCACGCATTACGGGATAGTTTTTTGCATCATCAGTCCATTTTTTACAATTTATTGACAGGCGACTCGAGTTGCTATTCTTCGCTAAAAAGTGCGTAATCTTTCTCCCGGAATCAAAAAGTACATTTCTTATGAATAATGCTCTACACTGACTCTCTGGGTCGATTAACTTCAAACCCCCTTTGTAATAGTCGAGGTATAATTGATCCCTATTAACCTTGAAGAAATATGAACTCCACAGGAAATAGCCTGTTTTCTTTTTTAGTTGACCTAGATGCGAGTTATTCGGTGGTAGCATGTGTGAGACATACCATAGTTTCGAGAGTAGATAGGTATTCAAGATAAAGACCTTTTCAAATAAATTTAGATTTCTAGCACTATGAATCTGACATGCAGCAGTAAAAGTATGTAGCAGGGTATCAAAATTTGATATGATCATATTTTCCAATTATCCTTAATTATTATTCCTAAGACTTTCAATTCATGTTTTTCTTGAATTATGAGTGGGCCAAGCTTACAATTATTGAATCGCAGAAAACCCGATTTTTTAAAGTTAATATTGATTGCTGCTAGTAATGAGAATTCTGTTACAATAGACATAACTAAGTCAAATTCAAGATCATTTCTAATTATTAATGTCAGATCATCGGCGTAGGCCATTATTTTCAAGAGTTTTCCGTCTATCATTATTCCCATCGTTGAGTCATATAATTGCCGGATCAGTGGCTCCACGTATAGTGAGAATAACAGCATCGATAATGGACAGCCTTGTCGTACCGAACGGTGTATTTTGAACGAAGGTGTCAAAAACCCATTCACCAATACCCGCGATGACGCGTTGGAATATAGCTTTCGGATGAAAGCTATGAAGTGACCAGGAAAGTTGAATTTCTGTAGTGTTTCCCAGAGTCGTTCATGATCCACAGAATCAAAGGCTTTTTGCAAGTCCAAGCTGAGAAGTGCAAATTTAATTCGTTTGCTCTGTTGTGCTCGTGCGATTACAGTTCTTATTTTATCCAGATTCTGTGTACAAGATTTCCCTTCCAAGCCAGCAGTTTGACCTTCTCCGATCAGCAGGTCCATACACACCTTCAGCCTTGTTGTACATATTTTTGCTAGAATTTTATAATCGGTGTTAAGAAGACTTATTGGCCGATAATTCT
This sequence comes from Armigeres subalbatus, assembly GCF_024139115.2. Lineage (NCBI taxonomy): Eukaryota > Metazoa > Arthropoda > Insecta > Diptera > Culicidae > Armigeres > Armigeres subalbatus. Next base: position 224,092 of record NW_026943127.1, read on the forward strand.
GTAGATCATTGCGATTGCCTGATTTGAAAATCAGAACAATTATGCCGTTAGCAAAATTTTCCTGCATAGGTATTGAACCGTCCAAGAATCCGTTGAATAAATGTAGAAGATCCAGCTTCAGTAGCTCAAAGTGCCTTTCGTAGAACTCATATGTCAGACCGTCCGGCCCCGGTGATTTCTTTCTAGTTGCGTTCTTTATTGTAGCCAGTAACTCCTCTTCTTGTATCGGGGTTGTTAGGGTGATTCCTTGTTGGTGTGTAAGGGATTTCCGGATGTGATTCAGAGCTGCATAAGCTGACCTATGTTGATTTTGTGGTTTGCAGAATTGCTTTTCGAAGTGATCATAAACTACTTGTTTGGTGCTGTTACCATCCGGGCTGACAATTTTCAGTATTGATGAGCTTAGACCACTCTTAACTATTCGAGATACCTGGTATATACTTAACTTTTCGCTCTCGAGCATCGTAGAAGGTTGCACCTTGCTACGCAGACTAGACAATCGTTGCTCTTCGATTCCAACAATCGCTGACTTCACGGAGTTCATATTTTCCTGTACGTCTATGCCGCTAGACTGCTGCTGCATCAAATCCATGAGTTGTTTGTAATGACCTTCCTTCTTCATCGAGTTGGTTTGGTTGAGTTTGAAAGCTTTGGATTTGTAGAAATTCTTTGCCTTGTTTTTAAAGTCATAGGACCACCACTCTGAAAAGTTGTCCGTATGCTTACGTCGTTGCTTCATTTCTGTGTAGATTTTAGAGAAATCTTCTGCTGTATTGTCATCCGCTAGCAGAACTCCATTTATTTTCCAATATCCTCTTCCCATTAATGGAGCTACACCCTGACTACTTATATTGACGGTAAGAATAATTGCGTGATGATCAGAAAAGGAGACAGGCATTGTGCTGTAATTTTTAGCTTGGTGCGCGAAATCTTTGTCACAATAGAACCTATCTAATCTGGAGGCAGAATTGTTTCTCAAGAAGGTGTAGTCCCTTCTTGGTCCCAAGATCCTCGAGCTTGAAAAGATTGACCAGGTTTCGTAGTCCTTTGCATTAGGGTTTGCTTTTTCCTTTGCAGTCTACCCCATCCAGTATACAATTGAAGTCACCGCCTATCAGAATATGTTGACCTTTGCTCAAATGAGGGGAGATGAGATTCTGAAAAGATCATCTCTTTCAGCATTGTTTTGCGATCCTGAATGTCCATAGACGTTTATTATATTCAGACCATCAATCACAACTGAAGTGAGGCGGCCAGTGGGACACATCATTATTTGCTCAAAAGACAAAGTTTTTCGCACAAGAATAGCTGTGCCAATGTTTACATCACTGCGGTTGACGATAGCGAGATGTGAAGAGATGAAGCAGAAATTGTCAAAAGCAACTTCTTGTAACAACAGTATGTCTATGTCGTTGTGTACTATAAATTCCTTTAGCAGATTCTTTTGGCTTCTGTTGTTATCGCGTTCATATTGACAGAGCATATCTTTCTGCTATAATACATGGTTACTTGTATGCAATATCGCATGGACTAATCGAGATCGAGACATCAAGTGACGGACAGCTGTCATCGTTGTTTGACATCATATGCCAAAATCGGCTAACCGTGTCACTACCACTATTCGGAAGCAGTGTCAGCATTTACCACACTCACCTTCTTTGTACTTCGCGATCGAGAACGGTTTTCCTGTTGTCTTCTGGGTTGTGACCCACTAGATCTGCCATCATTACAAGCTGTGGCCGCAATAGTTTCCAGTGGATTCGGCTTCGCTCCATCCTCGCCGCAACGCTTCTGCTTTCGAGACCTTCGGTTCCGCTCAATGGTAACAAAGTTTTCTGCATCATCGTCTGAGCTAGATTTGCTGCTTGTTGTGAGGGGCCTTTTATTTGACCGATCTAACCCACCTTCAATCACTCCCTCAGCCGATTCGAGGTCGGATTCTGTGAAAATAGCTTTTGCATTGGATGTGACGTCAGCCTCCGCTTCCTCCAACACTTCGATGATCATGTCCTCTTCTTCTAGAGTTGTTTGCGGGACACTTCCGTCTCTGGAAGAGACCAGTTTCACCATTGACAGCTGTAGCTCTTCGCTGCTTTTGGACGATGATGCCATTCCGATCACGGCACCGGCGTATGTCTTCTTCGTGTTTTCCTGTTTGTCTCCTGTAGGCATTGACTCGTTGATAACAGCACATGTTGTATTCCTTCGTTTGTTCTGGGGGCAATTCACTTTCAGATGCCCTTCCTCCTTGCATAAAAAGCACCGTTGTTTCAGCCCTTCGTAGTAGACTCTTCCCCGACGATGCACAACGTAAATAGTCGACGGAACTTCCTTCTTGATGTCCATATATATACCTCGGACTCCGGTGAAAAGATCTAACTCGAGCTCCGCTGGGAACTTCTCGCGAACCATCCGCTTGATTGTGCCGTATTTGCCGAGGACTAGCGAGACTTCGATGTCAGATACCTCAGGAGGCAAATCGAACACCCTCACATAGCGGATACATCCTCCCGCAACTGTCATTCGGATTTCTGTTGTAGTTCCATTGGAATACTGGAACGTATGCAACTCCGGGTTCTGCAATAACGCCTCTTTCATGGCTGCTTCTGTTTTGAACTTGATGCAAACCACTCGCTCATCAGAGATTTTGTAGCTGGATTCCATACTTCGCTTGTCTGCATCGAATGTTTTAACAAAACGTGCGATCTCTACCAGGGTAGGCCCTGCAGCAGTTTCTGGGAACTGGAAGACCAGCGTATTCTTGATGATTCCGTTCGACATCACTATTTTCCACCTCGTATAGCTAGGTAGCCGAAATGGGCCAACTAGGTAGCCGTAAGAGAAATTGTTAGATATAGATCTATTACCGCAGCGGATAAACAAAAAACGTCTTTTCGCTATGAGATCTGATCGTTTACTGTGCCAGATCAATTTAATCAGATTTACAAAAAATCGATGAAACAGATATAAATTCGTAAAAAAAATTACATTACTTTACAGCTAGAAATGTGCGCCGGTCCGAAACTCGACGGCGGCGTTTGTCAGAAATTTGGTCGGCGACGGCGGCGTTTTCGGCGTCACGCCGAAAGCCATTTTAACCGGCGGTGGCGGCGTGAATCGGCGTGGTGATTTTTTTAACGTTCTTAAAGATTTTTTTCATTTTTTCGGAATATTACATCAACGGGAGCATCTTTTCCAGATTTTTTTCTCCGAAATATTCACTTTTGGAAATTATTTTTGAATTTTCCACAGAAACTACTTTGCAGCTCTTTGTTCTCAAGGAAAATTGTTTTGAATTTCAAGAGAAAATAATTCAAAATTTGCATGAGAAACTTTACAGAATTTTCATGGGAAATTGTTCTAAATTTCGTACTCCAGAATACTCAACAAAATATTTTGTCAAATTTACACTGAACATTTTTCGGAACATCCACGGGAGACTGAATTTTTACGGGAAACTCGCTAGAGTTTTCACCAGAAATTTTCCGCGGGAAATTTTTCAAAATGAGAAAAAAAAATCAATTTCAATGAAAATTGTTAGGAGTTTTCATAGGAAATTTATTCTAATTGGCACGAGATTTTTTTTAATTGCGACAAAAGTTCTTCAGAATTTTCCAGAATTTCCACAGGTGACTTCTACCTGAAAAACCTGAAAAACATTAGCATGAGCATGATGACCGTGCATTTCGTAGTTGCTACTCCGTGATCGACCAGAACAATCGCAATTGCACAGGGCACCAATGGATGGGAGCATGGGACTTGCTCTCCAACCTCAATGTGCACAGTCCGAGAGTTCTAGTATTTTGGATGGTCAATAACAGCGCTGGCCACGTCCTCACGGTCATCGGGGATGGGAAGGAATTGATGATGCAGTTACTCGCCCACTGCAAGCCGAGAACACCTCTGCACTCGCCACGAGTTCCTGCGGAATTTTATTGGAATCTGAGGGTTAGGTTCTATGGCAGAGGTTCGTCTTGGTTAACGGGTTGCCAATGTGATAGGAATGAAAGAGTGGTGTATATTCTAATTGGATGCCGAAACTAGCCTTTTTTTTGCTCTTTTCAAATTCTTACAGTTACCTGCCAGAAATAATCAAGTTGTGTAGGTATAGGGATAGAAGATGAAAACGGTATGAAAGCCCATTTCCAGCGATTGCTAGAACATGTGAAATATATGAAAAGGTACAAAGTAGAAGGAATGTAACGGGCCTGGGATTGAACCCACGACCTCCTGCGTATGAGGCAGAAGCGATAGCCATATGACCACCAAGCCCGTTTCTACCTGAAAAACCTGGAAAAATGCTGGAATTATCAGATAATTTCTGACGCAATCAGGGAACTTTCAAACATGAAAAAATAACAAAATTAAGAATTGAACACGTATGGAACGTTGTTCCGACCTATAGACAAAAAAACATTTATGCAGCTTCAATAGAATTTCTGAATAATTCCCGAACCAATACCTAAAGAGAGCTAAGCATTTATTCGAGAAATCAATTGGTTTTTGCTTGTAAAATCTTCGGAGAATTCGGAGAAAAAATAATTAAGGATTTCAAGGCAGTTCCTGGAAGAACTTTCGAATAAATTTCTGGATCAATTTTCAAAAGAATTTTCGGATGGCTTTACAAAGGAATCCCGTGTCCTAGGAATTATAAGTGTAATTTTCTAAATTATTTCTGAAGAATTTCCAAGATGAGTCCCTGAATGAATTCCTGGAGGAATTTCTAAAGGTAATTCAGGTATTTCCGAAAGGATTCTGTAAAGAATTCCCGCGGTAGAACATGAAGAAATTTTCAAGAAGAAAAAATCAAAAAGAAATTGTGAAGGATTTCTGCTAAAGGAATTTTCGATGGAATATCGAATGGATTTTTCAAGGAATTCCCAAAAGAATTTTCAAACGTATTTCTAAAGGTATTCTTCAACTAATTCTCAAAAAAAATCAAAGAATTCCTCAGAAGGATTCCAAAATGAATTTATGAAATGATTCCGTAAGAAATTGCGTTATCAATTTCTATGGAAATTTTAAGAAAATTTCCGAATTTTCAAAGTAATTTGTAGATTTGAAACTCTCTAGAAATAACCGAAAAAAAAATCCGGAGAAGTTACTCGAGGAATTCCTCAAAACAAATACTGAAAATAATCTCCTCTAGGGATTCTAGAAATAGATAGAATTTCCAAAGAAATTCGTATAGAAATTTCCGAAGGAGCCTTCAAAGGAATTTTTCTAAGAATATCCAGAACAATTCCTTAAGGAGTTTTCTAAAGTTTTCGTAAATAAATTTTCGAATGAATTCCGAAAAAACCCCAAGGATTTCAAAAAATCCGAAGCATTTTCCTAATGTACTCCCGGTAGAACATACACAGATAAAAATATGTCGTGATTTTAAATTTATTTTCATGCACATATGCATGCATGTGGAGCATGGAAATAAACGCAAAATTCAATCGATATTAGTGTTCTTCCAAATCGAAATGAATTTAACCTGTGTTTGCTTGTAAAATTCAATCAAATTTAATTGAATATCGAATGTTTATTCGTTTGTTGGGATCAGCTGCAATTTTACACGTCGTTGAATTTTCAAAACTATTTGCTGTGTAAGTACTAAAACGCTAGTGGCGCTGTAACCATTAAAATTATTTTGCCATTTAAAATTAATTGGCTTCAATAAGCAACTTGGCATATGCTGTCTATCATGTTGTAGTGTATGATTGGTTGATCAACAACATCGGTTTGACACTTATACTACCGGTTTTTTGGCTGCTATATTAAGCACAATACTGCCCCACTCGCATAACAGTTCAAATTGTATCGTTAGAATGACACTAACATGTCTAAAGTGATAATTCGGAAAAATACCTAAAGCTGGCTAAACGTTTGAAGCCATTAACAGCCAAGAGATTTTAAACGTGCTTATGTTTCATTAGGTGCTATTGTTTCTATTATGCTTATTCTTGAGTTTTGTGAGTGTGGGATCGAACGAGTATTTAGAGCGCAGAACAATTTCGAGATCCGTGTTATTTTGTTCTACTCTGTGTCGTTGAAAATATATGAATTAGTGCGTGACAAAATGTATTTAAGAGAGCAGAACGACGTTAAATTATTGGACAGTAGGGGACTCGGGGGTAATATGCACCCCCGGGGCAAAACGACCCTTTGGCATTTTTGAGTACATTTTCGGCAGTTTTTCTAGAGTATTTACTACAGCGCATGTAATTCGAATCTCGAACTACCAATCTAGTAGTATATATTCTTGAAAATATTCCTGGAACATAGCTAAAAATGCCAAAAGGTCGTTTTGTCCTAGGGGTGCTTTGTCCTAGGGGTAAACTGTGTGTCTGATCGTGTTTTCTCTAGTCGCAGAACGATCGCGCGATCATCGAAATGTTTTGTTCTGCGTTGTGCGGTTGACCTAATTAGATGGCGTTTGCGTGTCCCATCGTATTTCCTTTATCACGCAGAACGATCGCGCGATCATTGGAAAATTCTGTTCTGCTTATTGCGGTCGGTAAATCAATTTGTTAGCGCACGTTCAGTTCAGCAGCAGTTTTGTGGGAAGTTCACTTGTTTGATTTTTAAGGTTTTTTTTTCTGAACTACGGCTTAAAACTATCACGGATTTTCTCTAGAAATTCTTCTATGTTGAGCAGGAAAATTGTCTATAAAAATTTTCGATTTTTTTTTATTTACTCTCGGATTTTATTGCAAATTATACTAAAATATCTTTTGATTTTCGGCAGGAACTTCTATAGAACAACAAGCAATTTTTGAGAATCATACTTCAACGGAAAATTCTATGGAATTTACAAAGGAAGAAGCATTTTGTAATATCAAAGAAAAAGTAATTTGAATTTTCAAAACTTGTAAGGGGAATTCTCCGAGATTTCCGCGAGAAGCCCTTCAGAATTTCAACTGGAGATTTTCTAGGAAGTCCTTGGGAAACTTTGCTTAATTTCGTTTATTCTTCGGAATTTTCGCGAGGAATTCTTTAGACATATAAGCAAAACTCTTCGGAATGTCCATGGGAAATTATTAGAAATGTTATGGCAATTTATTCGGGAGTTCTAATGCAAATTCTTTGGAATTATTGATGGAAAATCTTTGGCATTGCTATAGAAATTGTTGAAAATTTCAACGAGAAATAATTTGGATTTCCCACCAAAAACTCTTTGAGTTTCCACAAATAAAATATTTGCATTTTTTGTAAGAAAGCCTTTATAATTTTCACGATTTTTTTTCGAAATTTTGACGAGAAATTCACCAAAAATTCTTTGAAATGTGAAAATTGCTCCGAATTTGTAACAGAAAGTTAAAAATATCATAGGAAACCATTCTAAAGCTCCACGGGAAACTCACGATATATGAATGAAAAACAGCTGAGATAAACCGCGCATTTAACAACAGTGGAAATGCTTAATTAACATCGAACTGCGAGGCGGCAATGTGCTAGCTGTTCAAAAAGCAGCTTTGATGTGTGAAATATATTGTATCTTAAATTGCGAAAGTGTTTTTCCCGTTGTATATATATAGGCATCGAATTGAAAACATTTATAAAACATTTTGAAAAAAAAAGGAATATAAAACATAGAAACAATATAGGGTGTTCTTAATTCTTCCGCGATTCTAGTGTTATGGCTATGAATATTAGCAACACTATAACCAGAGACCGGCGGAGTGAAAAACTGTCGAATTGGCAACGCATGAAAATGCATGAAATCACGAGAATAATACTGGCAGCACTTGAACTTTTTGCTTGCTTCTTATGGATGCAAAAAGTAAACAAGTCGAATTGGAACGCTTAGTAAAAAAGTAGAAGAAGTGAATCTATTACATCTTAAAATCAAACGCATTACTCTATTTTGTTACCACTGTGATCTCGATAGGGTTTCTTACCCCATTCTCGGTTCACTTCTGCTTCAAAAATAGTATTTCTTGTTAAACATCGTTTGAAAAAGCTTTTATTTGATTTAAATTAACGAAGTGTAGCACGTATTTCAGTCACAGCGATTGCTTTTCTGGCATACTTAAATTCAATTCTCGGCATAAGCGATTTGCACTCAATATCTCAACATCTGGCAGCAGGGGGCAGCAGGGACTATGTCCAAGGGCTTGACGATCCCTCCCCAGGCCATCTGCGAGTTTTGGCGCCTGCCTAGGATGTGGTGGGGTTTGACAGTGGGCCCTATTAAACCTCTATAAAAAGCTGCATGAATCCGCAAGTAGGCTCCGCCAAAGCGACCGTGTGCCGCTCAAAGCGCACAAGCCCAAGTCCTGGTGTTAGGTGGGACGCTAAACGGCCCTGACACGACGGCCCTCCGACGAGACAGGAGGTTTGCGCCGGCCCAATAAGCCGCCTTTAAAAACAACTATTACGAACAACATAGAAGATAATACGACTCGATACAATCGGCAACGACCTAGGCGACGAATAAAGGATCACGGTTGGAAGCTTGGAACATGGAACTGCAAGTCGCTAGGCTTCGCAGGTTGGGCCAGGGTAATCCACGATGAATTACATCGTCGTATCGTTGCAGGAAATCTGCTGGACAGGACAGAAAGTGTGGAAAAGCGGGCATCGAGCGGCTACCTTCTACCAAAGCTGTGGCACCACCAACGAGCTGGGAACTGGCTTCATAGTGCTGGGAAAGATGCGCCAACGCGTGATTGGGTGGCAGCCAATCAACGCAAGGATGTGCAAGCTGAGGATAAAAGGCCGTTTCTTCAACTATAGCATCATCAACGTGCACTGCCCACACGAAGGGAGATCCGACGACGAGAAAGAAGCGTTCTATGCGCAGCTGGAGCAGACATACGATGGATGCCCACTGCGGGACGTCAAAATCGTCATCGGTGACATGAATGCTCAGGTAGGAAGGGAGGAAATGTATAGACCGGTCATCGGACCGGATAGTCTGCATACCGTATCGAACGACAACAGCCAACGATGCATAAACTTTGCAGCCTCAAGGTCAAGTAACGGAAAACCAAATCGACCACGTTCTAATCGACGGCAAATTCTTCTCCGACATCACGAACGTACGCACTTACCGCAGTGCGAATATTGAATCCGACCACTACCTAGTTGCAGTATGTCTGCGTTCAAAACTCTCGACGGTGATCAACACGCGTCGGAGTCGTCCGCCGCGGCTAAACATTGGGCGGCTACAAGACGGTAGACTAGCCCAAGACTACGCGCAGCAGCTGGAAGTGGCACTCCCAACGGAAGAGCAGCTAGGCGCAGCATCTCTTGAAGATGGCTGGAGAGATATTCGATTCGCCATTGGAAGCACCGCAACCACTGCACTAGGCACGGTGGCTCCGGATCAGAGAAACGACTGGTATGACGGCGAATGTGAGCAGTTAGTTGAAGAGAAGAATGCAGCATGGGCGAGATTGCTGCAACACCGCACGAGGGCGAACGAGGCAAGATACAAACGGGCGCGGAACAGACAAAACTCGATTTTCCGGAGGAAAAAGCGCCAGCAGGAAGATCGAGCCCGTGAAGAGACGGAGGAACTGTACAGCGCTCAGTTGAACCGCTCACGTAAGGGCCACGTGTCACAGCCCGATATGTGTAAGGACATAAACGGGAACCTTTTACAAACGAGCGTGGGGTGATCCAAAGGTGGCGGCAGCACTACGAAGAGCAACTGAATGGCGATATGGCAGACAACGGTGGCGGTATGGTAATGAACCTAGGAGCACGCGCGCAGGACATGCGACTTCCGGCTCCGAATCTCCAGGAAATCCAGGAGGAGATCGGCCGGCTGAAAAACAACAAAGCCCCTAGAGTTGACCAACTACCAGGAGAGCTGTTTAAACACGGTGCTGAGGCACTAGCTAGAGCGCTGCACTGGGTGATTACCAAGGTTTGGGAGGATGAGGTTCTGCCGCAGGAGTGGATGGAAAGTGTCGTGTGTCCCATCTACAAAAAGGGCGATAAGCTGGATTATAGCAACTACCGCGCAATCACATGGCTGAACGCCGCCTACAAGGTACTCTCCCAAATTTTATGCCGCCGACTAACACCAATTGCAAGAGAGTTCGTGGGGCAGTACCAGGCGGGATTTATGGGTGAACGCTCTACCACAGACCAGGTGTTCGCCATATGTCAGGTATTGCAGAAATGCCGCGAATACAACGTGCCCACACATCATCTATTTATCGACTTCAAAGCCGCATATGATACAATCGATCGGAACCAGCTATGGCAGCTAATGCACGAAAACGGATTTCCGGATAAACTGATACGGTTGATCAAGGCGACGATGGATCGGGTGATGTGCGTAGTTCGAGTTTCAGGGGCATTCTCGAGTCCCTTCGAAACGCGTAGAGGGTTACGGCAAGGTGATGGTCTTTCGTGTCTGCTATTCAACATCGCTTTGGAGGGAGTAATACGAATGGCAGGGATTGACACGAGTGGTACGATTTTCACGAAGTCCGTCCAGTTATTTGGTTTCGCCGACGACATTGATATCATGGCACGTAACTTTGAGAGGATGGAGGAAGCCTACATCAGACTGAAAAGCGAAGCTAAACGGATTGGACTAGTCATCAATACGTCGAAGACGAAGTACATGATAGGAAGAGGCTCAAGAGAGGTCAATGTAAGCCACCCACCACGAGTTTCTATCGGTGGTGACGAAATCGAGGTGGTTGAAGAATTCGTGTACTTGGGCTCACTGGTGACCGCCGATAACGATACCAGCAGAGAAATTCGGAGGCGCATAGTGGCTGGAAATCGTACGTACCGTCAACTGGGGGGGAGATGATCATTTTTAAGACAAAACATGCAATAACAATGTGTGTTTACATTTTAAATCGAAACAAATATTTTCAAAACATGTACTGCTATACGTTGGAATAATCAACAACTTTAGTTTTCTGAAATGCATTCGCATTTATTAAAACAAATTAAATTATCACACATTTTTTGAGTAATCTGGTTTGGGGTGAAGTTGATCAAGACAGCTCTACTTAAATCATTATGACCTAGTAGTCAAAATACACTAGGTTATTTGTATGAATGTTGAATTTACTACGTAAAGAAGTATACGAAGTCAATATTTGAAACGAAAATAGCGTCATTTATGACTATCTATCTCTTTCTTCCACGAAATATATTTTCATGATTATAGTCGAAAAACTCGGATTTCTACCTAGCGATAACATTACTTGAACGGAGAATATTGTTGTCTACCGTTTCATAAAAAAAATTGGCACCTTTGACTGACACATCAAATGATCATCTTCACCTCAATGATCATCTTCCCCCCAGTTGACGGTACTTTGGACTCCGTAAGACGCTCCGATCGAATAGAGTTCGCCGCCGTACCAAACTGACTATCTACAAAACGCTTATAAGACCGGTAGTTCTCTACGGACACGAGACCTGGACGATGCTCGTGGAGGACCAACGCGCACTCGGAGTTTTTGAAAGGGAAGTGTTGCGTACCATCTATGGTGGGGTGCAGATGGCGGACGGTACGTGGAGGAGGCGAATGAACCACGAGTTGCATAAGCTGTTGGGAGAACCATCCATCGTTCACACCGCGAAAATCGGAAGACTGCGGTGGGCCGGGCACGTAGCCAGAATGTCAGACAGTAATCCGGTGAAAATGGTTCTCGACAACGATCCGAAGGGAACAAGAAGGCGAGGTGCACAGCGGGCAAGGTGGATCGATCAGGTGGAGGACGATTTGCGGACCCTCCGCAGACTGCGTGGTTGGCGAGGTGCAGCCATGGACCGAGCTGAATGGAGAAGACTTTTATGTGCAGCACAGGCCACTCCGGCCTTAGTCTGAATAAATAATAATAATAACCTCAACATCTAAATCTCTCATTCTCTCTAGGGGGTACAAAATGCGACGTAAACAAAAATATAAATATATGTTTGTATCACAGTATAAAAATGTTACAGCATATATGATGTAACAAAAAGGCTCCGTTCGATTCGACTCATTTTTCCATCACTTTTTAAAATTACAGGTCGTCGTTACTATGGAGTTTGTATTAAATATTGCACACAAGAAAAAGTTGGATGTAAAATTAGAGGCTATTGTACACAAACATAAGCGTTTAAATATTTCCATGGCGTGTAATTTTCAGAATTTTTAACTGTGTATATTATGAAGATAATATAGTACAGTGTTTTCCAGTGTGTGTTTCTACAAAATCAAACTCTTGCCCTGTAGGTGATTATGCATTTGAAAACATTTTAAAATCTACAACATGTGTTTCTACTACTATTTCAAAAACCCAAACCTGGCGTAATCGTTTTTGTACAATGATAAGACTTAAGTCGATTATTCAGCATGAGTAAAGAAATGACTTGCCATTGTTTTGCCCCATGAGCGCGAAAATCCTTGAGCAGTACGGTGCTGGCTGATAACGCCTGCAGTGTAAAGTAAATGGAGCTCTTAATTTTCCTTACGGAAAATTATTCCGTCCCATTATTTTGCAATAAAAGTCAGCTATCAAATTTGCTTTGATCAAATTTTCCGTAAACTCTTTCCGTATACGAGCAGCGTACTATACTTTAAAAACTATAAGGCATGTGAATCCTTGTAAACAAAAATAATGCGTTTTCCCAGAATGCTGCAATGATAAAGGTGATTTCTTCTTTAAAAAGAATGCATCTGCTTGAAATGATGCATTGTAAAATGTGTTCCTTCTTTAGAAGTGGGTGATTCCCCAGATAATTAATGTTATTATTCTTTCTTTAATAACGTCTATCGGCCCGGTATAAGATAATGGGGATGTGGCCCAGGAACACTGGGTAGAAACCTTTGCGTGGTGTGTTATGGTGTAAGATCTACCTAGGTCACATTGTCAGATACAGGCAAATCCTGACCCAACGAATACCTTCCCCAATATCCAACTCAGTGGTACTTGAGGGTGTCGTTGAGTGAGGGGCCTCTCACTAAACAAGTACTACATCAACACTTCCTTCCGCTCCCAAGTTGCAGGGAAGGTGAGCATGGCCAGGAGTAGTAATCCTCATGCTTTTGTGATTTTTATCCTAGATTGAAAGCAAGGATCACACCCACCTTGATTTCGGATAGTAATCTGAATGGAGATTTCAAAAGAAAAACATGAGTATATGCTATGCTATGCTAATAAGATAATGGCCAGAACAAGGAAAATATACATGAGATGCCTTCTTAAGCAATATGTATTGAATGTAAGTACTATACAGCGTAGTATACACATGTGAAAGCGTTGGTTTGGGAAATGGCTTGCGAGTGCTTCGACTATGCGTCCAATTTGTGAATCTTGTGCTCATTCAGAACATTGTAAATATAACTTTGAAAAAAACTTCGCCGTACCCTTTCTGCTTAGGGGGAGATCCCCCAGCGCCGGACACCTCCCAACACCGGACACTTATCAAAAAGACACTTGCAGAGGTCCTTCCACCATCTAATGTAGTGCAAAGGAAAGCTATTCCAAAGTCGTTTACCTGCAGGGAAAATTAGATCCTTAGGTTGAAAGCTCTGTTCAAGAAATTAGATTGAATAAAAATGCTCAAAATTTGATTGTTTTACCTTACTTTAGAAGGTTTGAATCAACAAGATCAAATTCGATCGGAAGCATTCTAATCATGTAGAGATGGCCAATATCAGCCATATTGTGCATATTGATAATGATTTGTTAGATATGTCGTTTAATTGTGGTGCAAAATCAATTTTGTCTATCCGGCAGCTGTCCCTCGGCTGTCCGGACAATGAGATTCTTATGTAAGCAAATAGTCATTTTTACACCTGTATTGTTAAACTTGCTTTAATTCAATTGCTTTTTCTTACTAAAGTGTTAGGAGGCCCAGAAATAAGTAGAACTTGAAAATTTGAAGATGCCACTGAATAAGGTGGTAATTTAGAGTATGGTGTAAGAAATTTAGCTGGACAACCGAACAAGCTCTTCTAACACATTTTCATATCGACAACTCAAAGCAAGTGTAAGATATTGTTATTCTAAATGATGTATCTACTCATGTAATAGCAATTTGGTTATATTTGAACATGATGCAATAGTGTCTGGTACTAGGGTACGCTTTTCTGAAAGGTGAAATTTTCAACCAAAATTCATCATTAAAATATATCGTCGCAAAACGTGTTGAAATGCTCATATGAATCATCAATGATCATATTTTGTGTATATGGTATAACAGTTAACATAATCCGTATAGTTAGTTAGATTTTCGTTGTATGGCTTATGTGTCCGTCACTGGGGGATCTCCCCCTACTCGAATATTTACGGTGCAGGTTGTCGAGAGGTTGTCGTTTGAAAGCGTTATACCAGTAGTGTGCCGAGAATACACCTACATACCACCACATTAAATGAGCCTTCCAAATAAATGATAGTTAAAAAAAAATACCACCACATTCTATATTTCCCAGTTTACCTTACTTGGAATTATATTGTATCGCAGTTTCAATTAATCTTCTGTTTTTTCTGGCTTTCTTCAGATGGCACTCCACTGAGCATGGTCGTGATGCTATCCAATGACGCGCAACAACCAGCACCGCATGGATACTCTCCATTAAACCGCGAGCCACGATACGCGCCGCATGAAGCAGTAACTAACCGTCAAAGGCCAGATAGTAGTACGTACCCGGTAGAAGAGGTGCACAGCGCGAGAGCGAAAATCGGAGCGCAATTTATTGGCTTAATTTATTTGCCGTTGCTATAGATTTGACAATAAAGTGAAATCTATAAATGGGAGAAAGACATTAAAGTCTAAATCAGTACGGAGACCAGCAATTTGCATATACTCTATACCAGGTGGAGATAAAAAGAAGAGATGATTATAAGTCTTCCATCCTGCTGTGGTGCCTGCAGAGTTTTCGAGGGGAGCTGGCATTTATTAGTGAACCTTTGAGCATGGCCCGATTTCACCATTTTAGCTAGTAACTTCTGAATGTGTGTGAGAAAATTGTGCCAACCTACCTAGTTTGCGGATTTTGTCAGCGAGCCATCTGTAATACCATCTTGAGCAAGCTGTAAATAGAAGAGAAACAGCATATATTTAATTATATGATATGCAGCGAAACATAACAAGACACGTTGTTTGGTGAAAAGTAAGTTGAGAAATGTTTCATATCGATATTGAAATATATCAATCATTCCATAATTTATGTACTGCATTTCAGTATTTTATGCTTCACAGATTAAACTCAACATAATTCAGCTAATAAGGATACTGCCTGTCTCGCATTTAGCCATAACACACCAAACTTTTACTCGAAACATTAGTCAATTTAATTTTGAATCTATGTGTATGCACAATTGTTTATATGTCGTTGAGTTTTTCTTAATTTTTCTATGTAACTTTTCAACACGTTTGAAGCAAATGATGAACAAATCAAATTATTTTGTAGACAATCTCTAAATAACGACCTACGCGCTCTGCAGCATAGCACACAAACGGTCACTACCTTCCGTGATAAATAAAAGCTTACCTTGCCAATAATGAGAGTGAGACCCTCAGTCAACACAGCGTATAAATGAGAAGAAAATGTGCATAAAAAGATTGAATTATGATTTCAGAGTCCTTTAACGAAATTAACGAGATTAAATTGTGCATGCATGCGCTCCATGGATCCAGGCGTTTGCATGCCGCCCCGTACTCATGTCATCTATAAGAGTCGAACCCGATTTCGACTTTTTCATAGTAACCAATGAACCAGCAAAATCTTGTTTCGTACGTCCGAAAGCGAACCATAGCTCCCGGGAAGGGTCCATAATGCTAATTGCAACAATAAGTCACTGCACTTTCACTGTTTCAAAACTGCTTGGAAGGATTTATTTTTCAAAGGGATCACCAAATGAACTGATTTGCGTGTCTTATTTGCCGCCACAGTTAGTGGATTAGTTGTGTAACTTACCGTCCATATATGGAATTGGAATGCTTTAACCAGAATCAGCTGGCAGTAAAGGGATTGACATTTTGATGGGAACCGAATTAATTGGATCTGTTGAATCGCACTACTAGAACCATTTCAATAAAACATACCTTTCAAAAAGATGTTAGAAAAGGATGCAATTTGAAACAAATGAAGCATGAAATTACGTTTTCAATGGACCAATGTTATATAGGGTATTTGTTCTATTATTAATAACATGCTCCTATATCAATAACATTCACAAATTCTGGCTCAATTTGTGTCGTTTTTTGTTGTTATCTGGCGTGCTCACAACTGAAAAAAAATCACAAAAATGAGAAACAAAACAAAAGGAGTAGTTCCCCTACATAATCCAGAAATATTTTGTAAATTTACGCGCATATTTGAAGCGTGGAAAAACGTAAAAATAAACGAACGCACTGTAATTTTAAATCAAAATCAATTCAAATGTACATGATGTTAAAATAAAGCGTATTTAACTGAAATTGTATATTATAAACTTGGCAATTGTAATTATATCTGATATAGTTTATTTCTACACTGGATATTATTTTTCATGTCGCTTAATTTTCATTATTTTGTTAAACAGAAAACTACGGAGTCGAGAGCAAAAAAAAAATGATATTCTATAAATATACAATATTATTAGGATTCGAACACCCGTTTTCGGGCGTGTTACTAAACCAATACTTAAACCGGAACCGGAAGTGGTGAGTCCGTCCGGAACCGTAATTGAGACATTCCTTCCTTTATCGCGATTGCTACCTCTGCCTCATGTAGCTTTGATTAAAGTCCCCCCACTTCAGGCTAGTGCGCTAAGGGCGGCGCATGGTTACTTTGATAGGGCCTGCGTTTGCGGAATGCAGCTTTTTATAGAAATTCAATAGAACCCACTGTCAAACCCCACCTAGGCAGGCTCCTAGGTTGCAGCCCCTCACTCTAGCTGATGTCAGAAGGACCTGCTAAGTATGCAACCCTTTTTTTTGTTGGGGCGTAGAACCACTGCGTTCATTGAGTTGAACTTTTGTGGTATACCCCTGATTACTATTAACTATTCGCATGTTGATCACCATTTGTCAAGGAAACAACCTAAGACGCGTATTTTACCAGTCCGGTATAATTGAGTTTATAAAACCCACTACCTTTCCAGGATTTGCAGTCCAAATATCTACTGGTTGCATAAAGCCACTATTTAGAAATTTAGATCTACCCTTGTACAATGCATCACAACTGCAAAGCAGATGTTCCGAGGTTTCACGTTCCATGTTACAGAAACGACAGATATCATTCTGAATCTGGCCAATATTTTTCAAGTGATATCTGCTCGGGCAGTGTCCGGTTATTAGGCCAGTAAAGGTGCAAAGAGCTCTCTTGCTGAGCTCTAAGAGCTTTTCGGTTACTTTAACATTGGGAATTATAAATCTCTTTGATTGAGCACACTTTTCGGCAACCAACCAATTGCTCATCAACCTTTATGCTTCCCAGGATTTTAATTCCATTTTTATGGTACAGTATGATATACCACAGAAATGTTCTGGGCCAATAAACTGTGTATTTGAACCTCGTTTTGCAAGTTCGTCTGCCTTTTCATTACCTCCAATGCCACAGTGCCCTGGAACCCAGTACAGATTTGAGGAGTTCTCTTGGCACACCTTTCGCAATGAAAGAATGCAGTCCCAGACAAGTTTTGACGTACATTTAAAGCTACTCAACGCTTTGAGTGCCGCTTGACTATCTGTGAAAATACAAATATTTGCATATCTATATTTCCTTTCTACACTGATATTAGCACATTTCATTATAGCAAAAAATCTCCGCTTGGAACACCGTTGGATAGTTTCCCATTGCCACTGAGATCGCTATCCCAGGGCCGAAGATTCCTGCACCCGTTTTTGTTCCTATTTTTGAGCCATCTGTGTAGAATTTTATGGAACCGTCTCGAACAGTGGGACCTCCGACATCCCAAACCATACGTGATGGTTCATATATGTTGTAAGGAATGTCATAGTTCTTCACAGGTTTCATCCAGTCTCCATTCATATTCATCACTGGCCCATATTGAAAATTTTGTGAAATACTTAAGTGGCCCACTAAATCGCCTGACTTGAATAACTTCAGTCGTTTAAGTTTTTGCATATTCTTTTCGCACGAATTCATACAATGGTAGCTATGGTAGATTAAGAATTGCATCTAAAGATTTTGAAGGGGTGCTACTCATCGCTCCCGTTATAGCAATGGACACTAACCTTTGCAGTTTTGTCAGTTTCTTCTGTGCAGTAGCCTCTTTTGTTTTTGGCCACTAGACAAGAGCAGCATATGTCAGTTTTGGACGAATAATGGAAGTATAGATCCACCATTTTTGGTCTGAAGCCCCATTTTCTTCCAAATGTTTTAGAGCATATCCAGAAGGCACTAGTTGCCTTTCCGATCGCACACTCAATATGAGCATTCCAGTTCAGTTTAGAATCCAGAATGACTCCCAGGTATTTGACCTGTTCACTAAGCTGAATTTCTAGTCCTTCAAGCTTTAAAGCTTTTAGATCAAGTTTCCTTTTCCTAGTGAATAGTACAATTACAATTTTTGACGGATTAATGCTAAGGTCTTCCTGAAGACACCACGATTGGGTAAAATTTAGAGCCCATTGCATTCTTTCAGAAATGATATTGTCGAAATGCAAACCTTAACTGGCGGTATATTGTCATCTACAGACCTGGGAAAGCGTGAGATTCAGTAACGTTCATTATTATCAAAGTTTTTTAATTACTTTATTCACGTGTATTTTAGTTTTTTTTTAATTCATGACATGTATGGTCAATAAACTAATGTACAGAGTACCGACCTTACTTTTGGGTTGGTGCAACTTTGAGGAACATCATTTCACTATTGTAAACTTGTCACAGTATTCCTAGAATATCAACTGCACTCTAGATTATTCTTGAGCTCAAATCTTGAAGTTCTATACGTAAAAAAACAAAAATTGTCAGTAGATCTTCGCCATTATTTTTGAGTTCGGGGTACTGGCCTTACTTTTGAGTTGGAATAGCTCCATTAGATATCTTTTCTTTACTATAAACAAGTCACATTAGGCCCAGATCATTTATTACACTGTAAACGATAAACATCCACAACCAGGACGATATAGGCAAGAAGATTCACGCTTCGATTGCATGCTGTTCAATAGATCTCTATGCCTCCCTTTCAAATTTTGTCGTTTCATACTTGTTCACGCCCTAGCGAACGGTTTTCAATATGTTGGTTTAAAAAAAACTTCCGGTTATCTACTTCCCCATACTTTAGGTAGGATATGCCGATAGACAAATCAATCACTGATCATAATGGTGTGGTTATGTCCCATGACACTAATTCAACCCAATAACATTAATGGGACAAGATATGCATCTCCTTGTTGATTATTATCGATGCTCTACGCCGCCATCGTTTTACCTAAAAGCTGTACGATAATTTTCCATGATGGAACAGTAAATTTTGCACAAGTTCGTTATCTCTTTAAACCGAATATTGACAGCTGATGTTTGGGTCATATATGACCCAACCGTATTGAATCGGTTAAAATAAGTATGAAGTTTGGAGTTCGCGTAATATTCTTTAGATTTTCCTCAGGAAGTTTTTTCAAATATCCATGAAAAACGAATTACCATACGAGAAAAAATCGACGAAAAATTCCTTCATACACCATTTTTTATGGTTTTCTGAAGCAAATCCAATACGTACCGTTTTGATTTATATTCCAAACATCTACGCACAAGGGGGGGTTTGCTCCTCTCCGGAGGTGCAAATCTTATTGAGCGTCTGTTCTCCATGTCAGGATCGTGTAGCCTTCGCTCCATGGCTTAGATTATAAAGCATTAATTGCTAACAATTTAAGACTTTTAAATAGAATCACGCCAAAATGTAGCCTAGCACGATACGATCTAGTGCGGCGTCATTAAGCGCCTGCGTGATTAAAGTACTCAGCCAACAGCTCCGAAGGTCAGCTTTATTTGAAATCCGCCGAAGATGTTGAGAGAGAAAAGGTCGCGGCTGAACCCGAAACATTAGCGAACGCACATAGGGGTATTTCGCCATTCTAGCCGGAATAAAGTTAAATTTTCAAAATTGTCCTAGAGCAGTCTAAATATGTCTCAAACTTCTCTGAATAGTAGACGAGCCACTCCTAGTACTAGGTTTTCTATTTAGATTTAAAGTTTTACCACTACACTTCTAGAAAGTTAGAGGGTTTTCATTGAGGAAATTACCGGTTTTCTCTGTTGAATTTGATTACGTTCGGTATGTTTTATTGTGGTCAAATATTTGTCACAGTTATCCACAGATCAGTACATACCATGAAAAAGTAGACAAAATAGTATCATGTAAACGTGTTTTTGACAAAAATAAATGATTCTGAACAGAAATACAAAAGAGTAATTCGAAGTCCATTTTCGAGCTAAAACTAGTTAATGTTCCTCATATTTTCAATAAGCATAAAACACTTATTCGATGATATTCGGTAATATTTCAGTATAGAGATGACGCATTTATGTCTATATTTTAGGATCCCGAAGAAAAATCTTGCGCCATTTTGAAAGCGGATGTTTTTAGTTTGGTATTGTATTTAAGGCATTTATGACCTATATCATACATTCAACATCCCTATGACAAGAGGAAGAGTCATAGAGTAATTTCCATAGGACCATCTTTTAGCTCTATGTTTCTCCTTTCAAACACATAGAGTTGAACTGATTTCGGTAGAAGTGATGACGAGAACGAATTAATTGAAATTATCAATGTTTTTCAGGGTTTCAAAAGGTAAAGCACATGGGTCAAAAAGTGAAAATAAAGAAAACTGATATTTCAGCTAAATTATCATCACAGTATCATAAAATAAGGTGAAATATAGCAGTTTGAGAGATAAAATAATTTATTCCGGCTAGATTGCGAAAATACCCCTATGTGGAACGCCTCAGCGTAAGCTTCCAGACTTCCGAACTATTTCAATGAAGTTCGCGGGAAATGCCGAATTCCTGTTCGGCCGAGGTCACCATCCTTAATCTGAGGGTAACGGCTTCAAATTCAATTTCTCCCAAACCGCCAACTGAAGCAGAAGTGTCGCGCCTTTTTTGTCCGTGATTCGTTTCTTGTTGAAGTGTAAGTTAATAAGTTAAGCAACGTGTTAGATTTTCTTAATTTAATTCTATTTCTTTTTGTTAAGTAGTGTCAAGTTTGCTTAACAAACGTAGTGTGTGCGTTAGGATCAGTTTTGTGCGTTTCTCGAAGAAATTGTCCAGGTAATGTGCTCCGCGTGCTCGTTGTTTCCCGTGCATTGTGTATAATTAATTGTCCTTTATGTAGCTGACCGCTACGTTTGTCGCAGGCAACCGCGTCACACCGCCATCGTTGGGACGAAAGATTCCCGGCATCCGTCGCCGGAGGGACCAACCCGTCAACACGTTGGTCCCAATTCTAATCGTGGTCGCCTATTGCAACGCATCGTCACTGAGAGGGAGTGCCGAGCGGCCTACGACCCCCCCCCCCTGTGGGTGAATTGGCCACGTCACCAACGGCCATTCATCGCTGCGAACGCCGATCGCTTTCCGCCGTCTACCAAGAGCGCAGCAGTACCGGTAGGCGAACAACAGTCGGTGAGTCAAGCGATCTCTTTTTTGTCGAGTGGGGCGTCCGGTGAGGACGCCTGGGAGGATTTTTTTGTGCCGACCGTAGGTCGATGACTGACTGAGTCAGAAATTTGGACTTGTGAGGTTGGATGTGGAATGGACGACAGTTGCTCTCGTGACGTGATTAATGATCGACCCATCCAACTTCTTTTGATAGTCACCCGGGTGTGGAGCCTTTCGTTGTTTTGTCGCATCGTAGGAGATCCGTGAATGGACGATACACAATGTATGAGCACATGTAGATAGCTAGAAAAGAATAGACAGAAAAAACGCACGCACAGATAGGACAATCGTAGTTAGTACATAGTGAAATGAACGAAATACCACATTAAGCATGCTGATTCAATAAATTATGTACCTCGCTTTACCTACCTACAAATAAAATGTCGTCTTCGTTGTGAAACCAATGGGTTATTGTTAGATGTTCTACGTATAGTGTTAAGAGAGAAAGTGTTTTCCCGTTGCTTCGGTTCGTTTATGTTGTTTTTGAATGTCTTCCGCGTGGCGGGATTTGACTGTTTGCGCATGCTCTTCCGCGTTGGTTGCGCCTCTGGTGGACTTTAGTTGAAGTTACCAGTGATGAAAAGAGAACGTGCAACGTAGCATTGCTGATTGCAACGTTGGAGGGTATGCGTGATCTCATACCGTGCTTTGGAGAAATAGTTTGGAAGTTTTGAGATTTATGCTGAGGTGTGGTAGGGTAGTTTCCCGAGTTTCTGCGTAGTTAGTAGGCGGGCTGGCTCGATCTCCTCTTCGGAGTTTTTCAAATGGACTCGCCCTGAGGCAGTCTCAACCGGGCAAATTTAGACGCGTCGTGCGGTCTCCGAATGGAGTGGCGCTTAAGCCGCACGATTTCTAGAGCATCGGCCAGCGCCGACTACAATCGGCTCACAACAGCGTCTGTTCTCCATGTTAGGGGCGGCTGATCATCGTCCGAGTGCCAGCGAGGGACTCTAAGTGAAACTGTGCACCATGGTCCACCGGAAATAAGGAGGAATGGTCCTCCGAATATTTAGGGGGTTTGGTGTCAGGCCCTGCAAGCCAGCCTTTAAAAAATCATAAGCAACGAACAATCAACAAGAGAGTACGGACCGGAACCATCGGCGAAGACCACTGCGACGAAAAGGGACTAGCGATTGGAAACTCGGTTCGTGGAACTGCAAATCTCTCAACTTCATCGGGAGCACACGCATACTCGCCGATGTGCTCAAGGACCGTGGATTCGGCATCGTAGCGCTGCAGGAGGTTTGTTGGAAGGGATCAATTGTGCGAACGTTTAGAGGTAATCATACCATCTACCAGAGCTGCGGCAACACACATGAGCTGGGAACAGCTTTCATAGTGATGTGCGATATGCGAAGGCGCGTGATCGGGTGGTGGTCGATCAATGAAAGAATGTGCAGGTTGAGGATCAAAGGCCGGTTCTTCAACTTCAGCATAATCAACGTCCATAGCCCACACTCCGGAAGCACTGATGATGATAAGGACGCATTCTACGCGCAGCTAGAACGTGTATACGACAGCTGCCCAAGCCACGACGTCAAAATCATCATAGGAGATTTGAACGCTCAGGTTGGCCAAGAGGAGGTGTTTAGACCGACTATTGGAAAGTTCAGCACTCACCGGTTGACGAACGAAAACGGCCTACGACTGATTGATTTCGCCGCCTCCGAGAATATGGCCATTCGCAGCACCTACTTCCAACACAGCCTCCCGTATCGGTACACCTGGAGATCACCACTGCATACTGAATCACAAATCGACCACGTTCTGATTGATGGACGGCACTTCTCCGACATTATCGACGTTAGGACATATCGTGGCGCTAACATCGACTCTGACCACTATCTGGTGATGGTTAAACTGCGCCCAAAACTATCCGTCATCAACAATGTTCGGTACCGACGACCGCCGCGGTACGACCTAGAGCGACTGAAGCAACCTGATGTCGCCACTGCATACGCGCAGCATCTCGAGGCAGCGTTGCCGGAAGAGGGTGAGCTCGATGGGGCCCCTCTCGAGGACTGCTGGAATACAGTCAAAGCAGCCATTAACGACGCAGCGGAGAACAACGTCGGGTATATGGGTCGAAGTCGACGGAACGATTCGTTCGACGAAGAGTGGAAACAGATTCTGGAGGAGAAGGACGCAGCGCGGGCGGTCGCTCTGCAGCAAGGTACCCGGCAGAACGTGGAACGTTATAGACGGAAGCGGAGACAGCAGACCCGCCTTTTTCAGGAGAAGAAACGCCGCCTGGAAGAAGCGGAGTGCGAGGAGATGGAACAGCTGTGCCGTTCTCAAGATACACGCAAGTTCTATCAGAAACTCAACGCATCCCGCAAAGGCTTCGTGCCGCGAGCCGAAATGTGCCGGGATAAGGATGGGAGCATCTTGACGGACGAACGTGTGGTGATCGAAAGGTGGAAGCAGCACTACGAGGAACATCTGAATGGCGCTGAGAGTACAGGCAGTGAAAGTCAAGGCAGCGGAAGAGATGACTACGTCAGTTCAGCGGACGATGGAAGCCAACCAGCCCCCACCTTGAGGGAAGTTAAGGATGCCATTCAACAGCTAAAGACCAATAATGCAGCTGGTAAGGATGGTTTCGGAGCTGAGCTCATCAAGATGGGCCCGGAAAAGCTGGCCACTTGCCTGCACAAACTGATAGTCAGAATCTGGGAAACCGAACAGCTACCGGAGGAGTGGAAGGAAGGGGTTATATGCCCCATCTACAAGAAAGGTGACAAGCTGGAGTGTGAGAACTTTCGAGCGATCACCATCCTTAATGCCGCCTACAAAGTGATATCCCAGATCATCTTCCGTCGTCTGTCACCATTAGTGAACGAGTTCGTGGGAAGTTATCAAGCCGGCTTCGTTGACGGCCGCTCGACAACGGACCAGATCTTTACTGTACGGCAAATCCTTCAAAAATGCCGTGAATACCAGGTCCCAACGCACCATCTGTTCGTTGATATCAAGGCGGCATACGACAGTATAGACCGCGTAGAGCTATGGAAAATTATGGACGAGAACAGCTTCCTGGGAAGCTTACCAGACTGATCAAAGCAACGGTGGATGGTGTGCAAAACTGTGTGAAGATTTCGGGCGAACACTCCAGTTCGTTCGAATCGCGCCGGGGACTAAGACAAGGTGATGGACTTTCGTGCCTGTTGTTCAACATTGCGCTAGAAGGTGTCATGCGGAGAGCCGGGTGTAACAGCCGGGGTACGATTTTCAACAGATCCAGTCAATTTATTTGCTTCGCGGATGACATGGACATTGTCGGCCGAACATTTGCAAAGGTGGCAGAACTGTACACCCGCCTGAAACGTGAAGCAACAAAAGTTGGACAGGTGGTGAATGCGTCAAAGACAAAGTACATGCTTGTGGGCGGAACCGAGCGCGACAGGGCCCGCCTGGGAAGCAGTGTTACGATAGACGGGGATACTTTCGAGGTGGTCGAGGAATTCGACTACCTCGGATCCTTGCTAACGGCTGACAACAACGTTAGTCGTGAAATACGAAGGCGCATCATCTGTGGAAGTCGGGCCTACTACGGGCTCCAGAAGAAACTGCGGTCGAAAAAGATTCGCCACCGCACCAAATGTGTCATGTACAAGACGCTTATAAGACCGGTTGTCCTTTACGGACATGAAACTTTGACCATGCTCGAGGAGGACTTACAAGCATTCCGAGTATTCGAGAGACGGGTGCTTAGGACAATCTTTGGCGGTGTGCAAGAAGACGGTGTGTGGCGGCGAAGAATGAACCATGAGCTCGCCCAACTCTACGGCGAACCCAGTATCCAGAAGGTAGCTAAAGCCGGAAGGGTACGATGGGCAGGACATGTTGCAAGAATGCCGGACAGCAACCCTGCAAAGATGGTGTTCGCTTCCGATCCGGCAGGTACGAGACGGCGTGGAGCGCAGCGAGCGAGATGGGCAGACCAGGTGCAAAACGACTTGGCGAGCGTGGGGCGTATCCGAGGATGGAGAGATGCGGCCTCGAACCGTGCATTGTGGCGTCAAATTGTTGATTCAGTGTTATCTGTTTAGATGTTAACTAAATAAATGAATTAAATCTACGCACATTTTTAATTCCGGAGGTCTTTATGGCACATGAATTAAAATATTTTCATAAATCCATTGTTTGCAACGAAGGAATAGAAATTTCAAATAAGCGTTTGATAATCATATTTAATTCATTGTAACTATCCCCCTGTTTTATCGAGAACCAAAATAGTTTTGCTCTAGCGTATTTTTTTGTATAGATCATCTAGACAAATGATCTGTAAATGGTGAATTATATTTTGGTTTGACACATGGTGAGTTATATTTTGGATTTATAGCACGGTGTGTTTGTTTTGACCCTCCTGAAGATTTTTTAAGTGGCCACACACAATTTGAACAACTTCTCCTAACAATGACCAAATGCTATAATTTTTTCACAGGACAAGGACATAAACATGCTAGATGAACTGCATTGGTCAAAATGTCAACATTCCATCACAGTTATAGGATATTTGAAGTTCAAGTTGTTGCGTCAATATGGAGACACTTGATCCCCCATTTGTCACCCATACAAAAATTAGGCGAAAAAATTCAAAAAATATAAATCTGTTCTCAGGCTGCTTGTGTAGGGGAAGAGGCTCCAAAACTACATTGGTAACGAATGGAACGGAACTCGTTTCGATTTGAATTCAATGACTCTGTAGGAATTAACGTTTTATTTGAGCCATGTCATGAATATCGTTACAAGTTTTTGTATGGCAGAAAAATCTTCTTGTAATAAAAAAAACAATCAAATATCAGTTGCGAGCTGCCCAAACCGCTGTTCACTTGGATCGAATGATAAATCAAGGAGTAGCATCCATTGACATGTACAGTCTGCCTAATCTAAGCTAAGCTAAGCATACAAACCGTATTTGAACATTTGGACATGATTGCAAACAATGTACAATGGATTCTGTTTTTACACGATTTACAGTTTTCTCAGTTTTCCACTCATCCTAAATGACTAATAACTAACGCATATATATTATCAAGTGATTTTTCTTTGATGTATCCAGTTTTTTTTTTAAACATGTTGCGAAGATTTTGGTGGTAAATTGAAGTAACATGATCAAAAATAGGAGTGTAAAAAAATTGTGTAAAAACAGAATGCTGTGTATTTTGAATTTTAGTGTCCCCTAGTACTGAACATTTTTTCAACATGCTTAAAAATGATTAAGATCCCATTGCTTGCGTAAAAATCATTCCAAATGGTAATACATATTTATCACTAGCATTGAATTATAGACGTTAAAACGTGTTAATAGATGTTATTTTAGTTCTCCTGATAATTGTTATGTTATTTTAGTTCATAGCAATAGTTCACCACTTACAGCGCAATCTTTATTTTATTCTGCTTAGGTATTTCTGTTGATATCTGATACCTCACAAAAAGATACAATTTAGATTGAAATAGTTCAACAATGCAGGTGCAATAATTTACTATTTGCTCACATAAAAAACGCACTATCTGGATGTTGGAGATAGCCTCTCGAATATTGCAAGTGGTTTCAGAACACAATTAATTACATATGGTAAAATAGGTACTTATCCAAAATATGATTAAAATTGATCACCTCAATATTATCATAGATATTTTTTTTCAGTCTCCAATAATGAAATGTTTAACATGCGAACCTGATTTACATCCGAGGTGAAGAACTTTTAAACTTTTGTACTCCATGCAAAATAATATCACATCTTCCAATAATTCAGCAATATACTAATTCGAATATTAAGATACAATGTAGGAGACATTGCAATTTCACTGTATAGCCATACTTGACCTTGGCCAACGATATGCATCGGCTTAGTCATGAGCCACAACTGTAACATAATATGCCTTAGCGCGTATCGGGTCGACAACGAAAACTGCACCTTGCCGATCTAGTTTTCAGTTCAGATCGGTTCGGAGGAGCCGCAAACTCGGCCGAGCAAAAGCCTATCCCTAATGTGTAATGTGCCGAGACACGTTGTTTGCAGAAAAGACGACACAAACTCACACGAAGGCAATTCATTAGATGGGGTACAGCCTGTTTTTAGCGGCCGGTAAATTACTATTATCGCACCGTTTAGTGTCGATCGAAGATCAGGTATTGCAATAACGGTACGGCTTTTAAAAGGCGATAAAATTAATTGCTCTTTTTATGCATGGCAGTAAAAATAAAAAGACGACGACGTAGGGTTAAGGCAGACATTTTCGTCTTTTCGTCATAGTCTAGAAAACCAATAAAAGAGACACTTTTTTACCAAGCTCATCCGTACCAAATCGTAAGCTCAGGAGAAACGTTTTGCTGCAGAGGAGTTCTAGCAAATGAACGTTGCTTTCGTTGGGTTTGGCCCCTCCGACGATGGACGGAAATACCTGCCGTGTCCCTATTAGAATCAATTAATTAAACGTTTCATCCGCAGACTGAAGAATATTTCATGATGAATAGAGTTGGATAATCTAACTTGGATTATTAATTATTAAGGAGATTGCTTTTAGAATGGAATTGGAAAGATATAAATATTACTGGTTGTATAGTGTTGTATATTAATGTTCTAGACATCATGATAAAATACTGCATTTTTTATAGTTTTTAATCTGATTGTTGATTAGATTTTTTTTTGGAAAAATCTACAATGACAGTGGATATTTTTATTTCTGCAAATCTTTCAACATTAGTTGCGCATACTGCTTGCAATGTTATATTCTGTAAAACTGGATGCTAGAGCGTTAATGATTAGTAACAGATACCCTAAAGGTAAGAATTCATTTTTGAAAGTTCCTCCAGGAATTCCTCCAAAAACTCCTTCGGAAAATCCTTCTGGAATTCTTTGGGAATTTACTCCAGGAATTCCACTTATTCCAGATTTTTATTTATTTTAGGATATCCATTGGAAATTCCTCCGGAAGTTTGTTCAGACATTCTTTGGAAAGCTCGTTCAGAAATTCTTCCGGAAGTTGGTCCAGAAATTTCACCAGAATTTTTTACACACCCAAAGCAAAAGTTTGTGACATTTTTTATTGGCCCTTTTGTTTCAAATCTCAGCGAATGTAATAGGGTTACCGCTCCTGGACTTCATTTCATAGCTCCGATATTCATCCCACGAAAAACAAAGCAATGAAAAGGTAAATTATTATTTGCGAGCGTCTTAGGGGAAATGTTACACGGTTAAACGATTATTTAGTGGAAGTGAACGACTAATTAGTGGAAGTAAAAGGAAGAAAATAGTGGTTTAACCGTTAACCAATGAAAAGGTATTTGATTTGTTCATTATTTTTGCTATTTTTCAGCAGTGTAGCAAAAAGAAGCGACGACACTGGTGCCGTACCCAACAAACATTGGATATTTCTTCGTTTCGCGATGAGGTGAATATATGTTGAGTGAGATGGAAAACGGATCAGCTTCCATATTTGTTGTACCAGCTTATTGCATTAAGTCGGTTTATTTGGTTTCAATCAATACATATAAACGGCTATCGTTGGTTCCTCCAGAAACAAATATATAAATCGTGTACAGCACTATTAATTTGAATCACACAATGATGACGTACAAGAGAATGGAAATCACTGGCTTGCGATATTGACTTAATACAATCTGTGCATGGAATTGATGCAAGATTGTAATAAAATCATGCATTATCTGATTAGGTGCAGGAAGGTGTTCCAATAGGAATTCCTACGAGATATCCTCCTGAAATTCTTTGAGAACTTCATTCAGGAATCCCTCTGGAAGTTCCCCAGGAATTCCTCCGGATGTTTGTTCAGAAATTCCGAAAGTTCAAGAAAGTTCGTCCCTAAATTCTTCCAGGAATTCCTCCAGAAGCTCCTAGAATTCCTCCGGAAGTTCCTCCAAGAATACCTAGAAGAAATTCTTCTGCATTTCCTCGGGAACTTCTTCCAGGAATTCTTCTGGATGTTCCTCCGGAAGTTATTCACGGGTTTCCTACAGAAGCTCTTCCAAGAATCCTTTCGAAAGTTTGTTCAAAAATTCCTCTGAATTACATCCAGGAATACCTCCGAAAAATCTCCTGAAAATCATTGAAAATTTTCTTCCGGATTACTCTGGATGTTCTTCCAAGAATTCTTGCGGAAGATACTCCAGAATTTCCTCCAGGAATGCTTTCTGGAATTTCTCGGGAATTTTCTCCAGGAGTTCTTCTGTATGTTCTTCCGTATGTTATTGCAGCTGCTGAACTGGGATATTGAATGCAGCGCTCTCCTAAGCCAATTGAACTTCCACGCTCCCTAACGACGTCTACGACAATACTCGCTTTTTTGGCACCCCACCCGTCGCACCAACTACAGCTTCAACGAACCATGGACTATATGCTGCCGTGTATTCAACGAAACCAGTGATTTTGGCATAAGTAAGTTCACATACAGGCAAAGAATTATCCATTTAGCATAAGTTTTTATCTGTGCAACTTTAAGTTGAAGATTTAATAATAAATAATGCGCCTGTATTGCGTTTTACTCCGGTCGAGACAAGTGTGATCTTCTATAGCTTGCAGTGGCCATCGGGAAAGTAAGTACAGTGCGTGTGTTATTCGTCGCGAGCCGTAGGCATGCATGGTGTCTATTGTCCATGCTCGGTTCATAGACACGTCAAACGATCTGGTATCGTTGTAGTCTGTGTGGTCGGGAAGTAAATCAATAGATATGCGTTTGATCATGTTTCCGCTTGATGTGCAGGTAGTTAGTTTGTACTGATGTTTGTTGCGAGTTAGAATTTGAAGATCAGCTCTCACCAATTCCTTTGCTGTCCATTGCACTGGAAAGGCAAGTAGGCAGCAATAATAGAGAATTGTCCAAAACTTGTTTCAACAGAAACTCCCAAGGTTTCGAAAACTTTGGTATCAAACGGGGAGTATAATATACGTTTGATACGTCTATTAATGACAATGGCGACCCCACCACAGGCGCTGTCAAGACGATCATTTCGATAAATAAAATAATTTTGATCTCTTTTGATGAAAAGATCAGGTTTTAAATATGTTTCAGTTATAATGGCAATGTGCACATTATGAACTGATAGGAAGTTGAATAATTCATCTTCCTTACCCTTTTTTTTTTTTTTTTTCTTTTTACTAATTTTATTTGCTAATTATCTAATACATGCATTCATTTCTTAGACTAGATGTTCCGTGTTTCCTTAACACTATCATCCTTATTTGCTATGTTACAGTTTTAGTTAGTATTAATACATTTCAATTGCCTCTGGCAGTTAGAATTTTTCCTCTGGTTGAATTGAACCATGTAGGAATTACAATGTTTTCAACTTAAACTAATCTTAACCTATTTTATACTAAGGGTACAAGGAGTTAATCGTTGCAATAGAAGATTGCAACGATTTTTGTCTAAAATTGGAAATTATTTTGTTGGACATTTGTTGCAATGTCTCAATATTAGAAATTTTATGAAGTTCATTAGTACTATACCACGGAGGCAACTTCAGAATCATTTTCAGAATTTTATTTTGAATCCTCTGAAGTGCCTTCTTTCTGGTATTGCAGCAACTAGTCCATATTGGCACAGCATACAACATGGCAGGTCTAAAAATTTGTTTGTAAATCAAAAGTTTGTTCTTAAGACAAAGTTTTGATTTTCTGTTTATAAGTGGATATTGACACTTAATATATTTGTTACATTTGGCTTGAAGGCCTTCAATGTGATTTTTTAAAGTTAATTTTTGATCTAGCAGAAGTCCTAAATATTTAGCTTCGCTAGACCAATTAATTGGAACCCCATTCATAGTGACAATATGTCTGCTAGAAGGTTTCAAATAAGAAGCTCTCGGCTTATGTGGGAAAATTATAAGCTGAGTTTTGGAAGCATTCGGGGAAATTTTCCATTTTTGCAAGTAAGTGGAGAAAATATCCAAACTTTTTTGCAATCTACTACAAATGACACGAAGGCTTCGCCCTTTGGCTGAGAGACCTGTGTCATCTGCAAACAAAGATTTTTGACACCCTGGTGGTAAATCAAGTAAGTCAGAAGTAAAAATGTTATACAAAATGGGCCCCAGTATGCTGCCTTGGGGAACACCAGCTCTTACAGGTAATCTATCAGATTTAGAATTCTGATAGTTTACCTGCAGTGAGCGATCTGATAAATAATTTTGGATCAGTTTAATAATGTTCAGAGGAAAATTAAAATTCATCAATTTTACAATCAAACCTTCATGCCAAACACTGTCAAATGCTTTCTCTATATCAAGAAGAGCAACTCCAGTCGAATATCCTTCAGATTTGTTGAGCCGAATTAAGTTCGTAACTCTTAATAACTGATGAGTGGTTGAATGCCCATGGCGAAAACCAAATTGCTCATCAGAAAAATAGAATTGTCATTAATATCATTCTATTTGAAATAATATTTTCAAACAGTTTTCATATTGAAGAAAGGGGCTGATTGGGCGATAACTAGAAGCCGCAGCTGGATTTTTGTCCGGCTTTAAAATTGGAACAACTTTGGCGTTTTTCCATTTATCTGGGAAGTATGCCAATTGATAGGCAGAGGTTCAAGAGAAGACAATGTGAGCCACACACCACGAGTTTGCATCGGTGGTGACGAAATCGAGGTGGTAGAAGAATTTGTGTACTTGGGCTCACTGGTGACTGCCGAAAATGACACCAGCAAAGAAATTCGGAGACGCATAGTGACTGGAAATCGTACGTACTTTGGACTCCGCAAGACGCTCCGATCGAATAGAGTTCGCCGCCGTACCAAACTGACAATCTACAAAACGCTCATTAGACCGGTAGTCCTCTACGGACACGAGACTCAGACGATGCTCGTGGAGGATCAACGCGTACTTGAAGTTTTCGAAAGGAAAGTGCTGTGTACCATCTATGGTGGGGTGCAGATTGTGGACGGTACGTGGAGGAGGCGAATGAACCACGAATTGCATCAGCTGTTGGGAGAACCATCCATCGTTCACACCACGAAAATCGGACGACTGCGATGGGCCGGGCACGTAGCCAGAATGTCGGACAGTAACCCGGTGAAAATGGTTCTCGACAATGATCCGACGGGCACAAGAAGGCGAGGTGCGCAGCGGGCAAGGTGGATCGATCAGGTGGAAGATGACTTGCGGACCCTCCGTAGACTGCGTGGTTGGCGACGTGTAGCCATGGACCGAGCCGAATGGAGAAGACTCTTATATACCGCACAGGCCACTTCGTCCTTAGTCTGAATAAATAATAATAATAAATAATGCCAATTGAAAACATTTGTTAAATAAATTAACCAAAAAGGATAAAGAGCTCTCAGGAAGTTTTTTGATAAGTATGTAGAAAATACCATCATCACCCGGGGCTTTCATATTTTTAAATTTTCTAGTAATAGAT
Source organism: Armigeres subalbatus (assembly GCF_024139115.2). NCBI lineage: Eukaryota > Metazoa > Arthropoda > Insecta > Diptera > Culicidae > Armigeres > Armigeres subalbatus. Next base: position 257,047 of record NW_026943127.1, read on the forward strand.
CTCACTTCATCCAAATTAGTTCCCAACGAAGGGTCAAAAACATTCTCTTGATTGAGAATGTCTTCGAAGCTCCGTGTAACCTGATCCTCAATTGGACTAGTGAGACCTAGACTAAAATTATGGGCACTCTCGAACTGCTGAGCAAGTTTTTGAGCTTTTTCGCCATTTGTTAATAAAATTTTATTTCCCTCTTTAAGCGCTGGAATTGGCTTTTGAGGTTTTTTAAGAATTTTCGTTAATTTCCAAAAGGGTTTCGAACTGGGATCCAACTTCGAGACATTATTCTCAAAGTTGGTATTTCTCAGAATAGCGGAACGTTTTGCCTTTCTCGTACAACTAAGTTGTACCGAAAGGCTATCATTTCACTCCAAATTCGAACTTTTGATAGAAGTTCCGGAGACCCATAATGTTATATACCATTCGACTCAGCTCGAAAAGCTGAATAAATATCTGTCTGTCCGTGTGTGCGTGTGTGTGTATGTGTGTGTGTGTGTGTGTGTGCACAAAATGCCATAAAAAACATTAGCCAAATTTTCACATAGAAACTCTTAACCGATTTTCTTGCAACAAGTTGCATCCGACAGAGATTAAAATGCTGTTGATCACTATTGAATTTCATAATAATTGCGAATTGCAAAAAATAGATAATATTAAAATAGTGATGAGACATAATCACATTGAACAATAATGTGTTATGAAAAATGCCTTGCATCTATGAATATTTTTAATGTTTATCCATGGCTTGCTCCCATTACGAGTTTCATCGTACTATAAAGATGCTCGTGTTGCGCGCATTTAGGCGTAAGTATGCTCTTCGTTCAGTTTCATAGTACTATGAAATTGTCCGAAAGTCAAAATTCGAACATAGGAAATTCGAGAAACTTTTGGCAGCGCCATCTGTCGTCTACTAGTGTAAATTTTCTATCATAACATTAGACGGTGTAGCTGTTTTGCCTTTCTTGTACATCATCGAGGTGTAAGCGTAAAGGCTACATTTATTACCTTTTTGCGCGAGAAAGGCACCATCACCGCTAGGTGGATTAATCTGGGTTTTTTAATTTCATTTTGCAAATCTCGCCAAATAACTTTCAACGCGGGATCGCGAGTTCTTTGGTATTGCCTTCGCCTCACATTTTTAAGACGGATCAGTAGCTGAAGATCGTCGTCAATAATAATGGAGTTGAATTTAATTTCACATTTAGGAATTGCAATGCCTCTGGCTTCGACAATTAAATTTGTCAAAGATACGAGCGCATTGTCAATATCACTTTTGGTATCCAAAGGAATATTAACATCAAAATTCCTATCGATATATGTTTTATATAAATCCCAATCAGCTCTATGATAATTAAAAGTAGAGCTGATTGGATTATGAATGGCTGCTTGTGAGATTTCAAATGTCACAGGAAGGTGATCAGAGTCAAAGTCAGCATGAGTTACCAATTGGCCACACAGCTGACTTGAATCCGTCAAAACTAAATCAATTGTAGAAGGATTTCGACTGGAAGAAAAACAAGTAGGGCCATTGGGATATTGAATAGTATAATATCCCGCAGAACAATCTTCAAATAAAATTTTGCCGTTGGAATTACTTTGAGCATTATTCCATGAACGGTGTTTGGCATTGAAGTCACCAATTACGAAGAATTTTGATTTGTTGCGAGTCAGAATTTGAAGATCAGCTTTCAACAAATTCTTTTGCTGCCCATTGCATTGAAAAGGCAAATAGGCTGCAATGAAGGAAAATTGACCAAAATTTGTTTCAACAGAAACTCCCAAGGTTTGATACGTCTATTAATGACGATGGCGACCCCACCACAGGCGCTGTCAAGACGATCATTTCTGTAGATAAAATAATTTGGATCTCTTTTAATGGAGAGTCCGGGCTTTAAATAAGTTTCTGTTATAATGGCAATATGCACATTATGAACTGTTTGGAAATTGAATAATTCATCTTCCTTACCCTTTAGAGAGCGGGCATTCCAATTTAGAACTTTCACACAATTATTTAGATCCATTAAAACGGAGTCCGATAACAATTTTTTGTGTGTACTTTATACCAACCTGAACAGCTTCTGGTATGGTATTTGCTTTGAACATTGCATCAATCATGTGATGCAATTGTTTAGTTAAAAAATCAAAATCGGAAGCAGTCATGCTACCTGAATCGGCAACATGACCATTATTTTCCGTTGGGACATGGGTATAAACCTCATTTTGAGAAGAGAAATTTTGTCTACCAGCAGCGATGTTTGCATACGTAGGTACATTCGAAAAATTGGAATTTACTGAAGTGCTTGCTACCCGCTGAGGAGCGGCAAAATTTGTTTGTGAATTGTGGGTATGAATTTCTCGACCGGTAACTGGTTTCGAAATTTGAGCGTTTGTAAAATTTCTACCCGTCGAATCTGGGATCCGATTGGAATTTCCCGGCATCAATTTTGCACGGGAAGTCAAAACTTTTTTGCGTGAAGGGCATTCCCAGAAATTGGATTTATGATTGCCCCCACAATTAGCAAATTTAAATTTATTGGAATCTTCTCTCACAGGACATGCGTCCTTGGCGTGAGAGGTTCCACCACAAATCATGCATTTAGCATCCATGTGACAATGTTTGGTTCCATGTCCCCACTTTTGGCACTTACGGCACTGGGTGGGGTTTTGAAATTTCCCCAGGCCTGTGGAAATGTTCCCATGTAACACAGACATGGGACATAATACAGGCCTTTTCCAAACTTTTCATATTATTTAGTTCACTTTTGTTAAAATGAACTAAATAAAATTCTTGAGAAATGCCCCTCTGGGAAGTACCAGAGTGGGATTTCTTTTTCATCTTAATTACTTGGACTGGTGAAAATCCAAGTAATTGAGAAATTTCAATTCTAATCTCATCCAGTGATTCATCATCATTGGGGAGACCTTTTAGGATGACTTTGAACAATTGTTCAGTCTTGTCGTCGACCGTCGTATGTGAAAAACTTATGTCGCTTCTCAGTCAAATACTGACAAAGACGTTTGCGATCGTCAAAGGATCCCGTCAAAATGCGGCAGTCACCCTTCCTGGCAATCTGAAATGAAACCTTGATCCCCTGAAGGCTACTCAAAATCACATTTTGAAAGCCAGAAAACTCGGCAACATATACTACAATTGGCGGAATCCTTTGCTTCTTCGCATGAATCGAATCACCTGGGCTAGAGGTATATTCGATTTGCTCAATTTCATCATTGATCAAATCGAACTGATTGCTCAGTTCGATTGGAGAAGAATTATTTCCGATATTAGAGTTAGAAGGAATATCTGAATTCACCAGCTTCCTTCTATTTTTTCCGCGCTTTGGCAGGACGGTCTTGAAACCTTGTTTCTTTGAACGAAGTGGAGAATTCAGAGACTCCTTCATCTTCTTTTTATTAATGCTCATTGCTGAGCGTGGAGACGTGACCTTCTAAGAGGTTTTTTCCCCAGAACGGTGTCCCTGCAGGATTACCACCGCTTGTCGGAATTTTACTTCCGCAAACGGGTCCAACGTAAAACGAAGGCACGGGTCCTTGCAAAGATCGTAACAGGATCAGTGGGTACAAATAGCGCTAAGAAGCACCGTTGAAATTAAAATAGCTTCGGGTAGTATTATAAACTTCCTTCCGCAAAGAGAGAAAGAACCGCACAGCACGAAAGCACGATGCGGTCTGATCCTTACCCTTTAAAGAACGTGTATTCCAAGGTGCATTCCAATTTAATATTTTCAAAGAATTATTTGGATCCATTAAAACGAAGTCCAATAACAATGTTTTGAGTAAATTTGATACCAACCTGAACAGCTTCAGTTTTGGTATTTGCTTTGAACATTGCATCAATCATGTGATGCAATTGTTCATTTAGAAAATCAAAGTCGGAAGCAGACATGCTACTTGAGTCGTCAGAACGAACGTTATTTTCCGTTGAAGAATGGGTATGAAAATCATTCATCGTCGGTAAATTTTCAGAAATGAAATTTTGCCTGCCTGCAGCGATGCTTGCATAGGTAGGCATGTTTGAAAAATTAGAATTCGACGAACTGCTCGTTACCCGGTGAGAGGTAGGAGCAAAATTTGTTCGTTGATTGTGGTGGGTATGAATTGCTCGACCGGCAAATGATTGCGGATAGCTAAAGATAGAAAACACGGCAACAGATACCACAATAATTGTGGCGAAATCCTTTGCTTTTTCGCATGGATCGAATCACCTGGGCTAGAGGTAGATTCGATTTGCTCAATTTCGTCATGAATCAAATCGAATTGATTGCTCAGTTCGATGGTAGAAGAATTATTTACAATGTTAGAGCTGGAAGGAATATCTGAAGTCGCTAGCTTCCTTTTATTTTTTTTCCCCGCTTTGGCAGGACGGTCTTGAAACCTTGTTTCGGAGCGGCGGAGCGGAGAATTCAGAGACTGCCCCTTCCTCTTGTTTTTATTAATGCTCATTGCTGAGCATGGAGCTTCATGGCTGTGCGGTTAGCGACGTCAATCGTCTAAACGCATGGGCTATGGAGCGTGGGTTCGATTCCCGTCCCGGTAAGGAGGAAACTTTTCGTGATCGAAAAATTCTCCACCGGTCCACTGCGTGTTATGTGTTCTGTCCGTTGTCTAGGCGTTAAGTGTTCAGTCTGTACGACCTCTGGTTGAAGACGGTGTTCCTGTCTTTTAATGGAGGATTACCACCGCTTGTCGGAATTTTACTTCCTCAAACGGGTCGGCTCAAACGTAAAACGAAGGCACGGGTCCTGGCAAAGATCAGTAGGTACAAATAGCGCTGAGAAGCACTATTGAAATTAAAATAGATTCGGGTATTATTAAAAACATCCTTCAGCAAAGAGAGAAAAGATCTGCACAGCACGAAAGCACGATGCGTTCTGTAGTCCGGGATGTCTATAAATTTATACTATTCGACATGCATTCGATATCATTTGATTTTCAACACACCTGAGGTTTTTGTTAAGTTAATTCTAAAATCTAGAAAGCTAATTCCCTTCTGAAAAAAAATAAGAACAGGACATTTTTAGTAACGGGTGGCAACTAAAAAATTGGAAAGAAAAGAATGGCTCGGGAAAAAATACAAAGAAGTACAGTTCAATCTGATATATGTTATACAAAGAGTTGTCCTTAGTCTTCAAACTTTGACTAATGAATATTAGCATACCCTAGTAACAATTTGTTTTTATTCTGGTTTTATAAAAAATCTTGAAGAGTAAATTATGGTCTTGAAGAGCGTTATAAAACTTAAAATGTTTCTTGGGATATGGTCCATGGTTCGCCGTGTGGCGCAGCTTTGTCTTGGCTGGTATGACATGACCGCTGTACGGATCTGCCATTTCGATTTCCAGATTTCTGCTTCTGATCCTACTTATGAGTTGCTTCGGGTCTTTGGCCTTACAATTACTTTTGTATACAATGGAGCTGCGTAGACCTAACAATGCTATGACAGTTTTCGAACATTTTCACGCTTAAAATGTTCGACCGTGTACTTTTCCCATTATCTTTCTTTGCTTGAAAAATTTACAATGCGCGCCGCAGTACTTTTTGTGTTGACGGCATGTTGTAAGCAATGTTGGAGTGAAATTGTGTGTGCGACAATTCTAAGGAGTCATTCTAAGCATTCATTCACATAAAGCCATTATTCTGATAGAAAAGTATTAAAGTTAATCCAAATTTTTAGTTGCCACCCATTAAGTGTTGCACCTGACATGCAGTTTTAAGGTTTTACTGTCAGTGACTGAAAATTGTTCAGTATCAGTGACTGTGCTTGACTGACAGACTAGTATATATACTAGTAGTATAACAAGGGATTTTTATTGGGCAGCGAGGCGACAATGTCTCAGTGGGGTATATAATTTCAATTAGAAGAAGAAGAAGTAGAATAAAATAGCAGGGGATTTGGTGAACAAGTTGGCCTTGCAAAGACATTTTTCAACGTTTTTTGTACTATCACTTGTAGCTAGAAGTTAGACGAGCTCGGTGGCCTAATGGCTACCGCTTCTGCATTATAAGCAGGAGGTCGTGGGTTCAATTCCAGGCTCGTCCCTTTCATACTTTGTAGTTGTATCTTAGTTCTTTATGTGTTTCAGGTTCTACCAAAACGATTCCTACTGTTATAACCTTCCACACTAACAATTCCAAAACCTCACGTGGCACCTATGATAGATCGCATCTTTCTTAAGTAGGTGTCCAACAAACCATCCTTCCCCTTCCTCAGCATTCGCAAGGACGTGGCCAGGACTGATGTCGAGTATTGGAGAGTGCATTGCTTCAATCTTAGAGATGGTGATTAGTCCCAAAACAATAGCTGTGGTAACGGATGAAAGTGATGCTACTCTCATACAATAGTGTTGTCTTGTACCACCTACGAATTTGTGCGAGTTGCTCAATGCTAATGCTAATGCTATTACTTTTAGCTGGAAGTTCACTTCATGCTAGTTGTATGTTAGGTCGCCATCCAATGATTTGTGCTTGGTCGGAAATAAGAATAAATTCTACATATGTAGGTAGACTATTGTCATATGAACTGTATAACTATGGAAAGTTTTGAAAAAAAAATCGAAACCCTACTGTTTCAATATTCAATATTCCAATTTGGCTATTGAAGCCATCGGCGTGGTCAATTTAACATGGCGGCAGCACGCCGATTCATTTCTGACGGCGGTGGCGTCAATTGCTAATCCACATTAGGTTATCTGGTGACAATTTTGTAGTCCTGCTTCATGCGTTTAGAGTACATAGGCCTACTGAACTGTCAAACAAGTTCGTTCGACGAGGACCGGGTTTCGGGTGTGTAACCAGGGCCCACTGTATCCATTGTAATTGCCACCCAAGATACGTATTCATGCAATTGGCGAGCCTAGAAAAGCTTTCAAACAATTACTGCGGAAATGCCAATAGAACACTAAGCTATTGAGCAGGCAAGTTCCAGTTGGAGGCATTGAAAAGAGATTGTTCCCATATTAGTAATGAACGATTAATTTGGTGCTTCATTTTTCTACTCCAGCTTACGTTAACATAAAAAATCCTAAGACAACTTCAGGCAGTTGATCTTTTCTGATTTTATTTCTTAAACTACATTAAAAGTACACCACCCTAAAGCACATTCATCTCAAAGATTCGCAACCATTTTCCAGCACTCTAATGTAATCAACAGTGCATGTTTTCTCACTTTTCTCCCTCTCGGGTCGTGCTGCCGTTGGTTGTTGACTGCAATGTAACCCAATCCCCGTTCCTACAACCAACCAACCGTTTGTAATGCAAATAAATAAACTCCACACGGTTAGAAAAAAGTACCTAATTTTAGGTACTTTTTTTCTCTTGCATCTCCCTCCCGCTTCCCTTTGTTGTCATAAACTGAAGAGTAAAACCACTCAACAAGAGCATTAAAGTGTGGGAACCCAACGTTGAGTAATCTCATGTTTACAAAAGTTGAGTGAAATTTACCTAACTTTTGGATAGTTTCTATTTAAAATTAAGTTTATTTTACTTAATATTAAGTGAAATTTACTTAATTTCAAGAAAAACTTGCTTAATTTTGGGTTCCCACACTGAACCCCCGATTTGAGTGAAAAGTACCTAATATTAGGTACTTTTTTCTAAGCGTGCAAGTGATATATTTGGATGTAATCATATCTTTCTCTTTGAATGTGCTATCTGCAGGTTAAAAAGCTGCCCTGTTGCAGCCTCAGTGCGAGGAACGTTTCGTTCCATGTTACACACGTATGTACTCACACATCGTTCATGTCCCCCGGCTCGACACTGAGATACATCTTTTTTAGCGTTCATACGCATAAAAAAGTTATTCCGCGGAATGACGTTTACAAATTAAGCGACGTTTAATTAATTCTCGGCCATTGTGCATCAATCAAAGTTCTTATCTGCGCAACTGTAAGCTTAACTGCATGGGGGCCTTAGCGCACCTAAGTGCTCCAAGGTGTGAAATTTCGCATATATGTCCGACGCAACTATCACCTACCGGAAAGGGTAACGAGTGTGCACAGTCAGCATTCCAGGCATGACAGACTACGCGCACTATTATGGCACCTATCAAATGCATAGTTACGGATGGTACTTGTTGTATGGAATTAAGATGCCATTACACGCTGAACAAGTCTAACTGGAATCCGTTGGTGTTAAATTGCTGATTATGAGTACTTCGAAAAAGAAGAAAATTAGATGCTTCCTTATAACTACAATATTAGAAAAGAATAGAATACATCAAATTCGATTTTCCATCCAAAATGGGCTTCGTGGCCATACGGTTTGCGCTCTATGTGCATTTGCGTAAAACGCGGATATTGCGAAGATTTTTCTTTGTAAATTTCGAAGAATGTTGCATGAAAGCTCGAAAAAAATGCGTGAAAATATGGACATTTAGAGGTAATGTGGAATGAAGACTATGGAAATTCCAAGGAATGCCGAATTTTCAATGGAAGAGCCGAAAAGTATCGCTTGGAATTCAGAAGAATTTACATGGAAATTTATTTTAAAAAAATCCCTTGGAAACAATTTGTCAGAAAATTTGATTCAAATCTATATTAAATCTTTTTCTATGGCTCTACATTCCAAATGGAACTTTGCCTGCTTTTCAACTTTCTATTAGCATTTCCTCAGTTATCAATTGAAAGTTTTTCTATAACCGCCATTGCATGAGTATGTATCTCGTGTGGCAAGTAAAATGGATACACTGTCGCCAGGGAGTCGAGAATGTTTTCCACCCAAAAACATCCTAGACCGAACTAAGAATCGGACTCGCCATCTCCAGATTGTCAATCGTATACCTTTGCTCGCAAGGCTAACTGGAGACCTATCTACATTAAGGCTCTATAAACCGTAATCAATCCGATAATGACAATGATTTTATTCAAATCCGCACTAACACTAATAAAGTTTTGAACTAAATTCAATATTATGGGGCTATTTACGGACTTACCCTCTATCATAATATATTCATGGCATTTCCATATTAATTTTTCACTTATCAAAACTAGCAATTACTGAGGAATTGCTGGAAAGCGCTGAAAACTGCCTTTTTCCTAGGTCGATATTCGTTTGTTCATCGAACGCATACTAACGTTCGAACGTTCGGATCGACACTCACTTGTTTTTCACTGGATCTTTTCCCATTGTTTCTTTGATTTTATCACTCCTAAAACATATTCACTAAATGAGTTTCACATGTTTCGTCAACCTTGACTACCAATTAATTCACTTCACGCCCAAAAACTGTTGAAAACTGCTTTGCAAAAATCGAAGTGAGAGACAAATTTGACGACCGTATTGTGAATGCAATAAAATGCGGAAGACTCAAATTCACTAGCGCAATAAGTGAAATGGTGAGTACAAAATCTACGCGATGCAACTCCATTCAATCCGAACAATACAACGTATACGCCAGCCAACACGCAAACAAAGATGTGCATACACAAGAAAATAATCATCTCCTCGCCGTTGCCAGATTTATTTATTGGAAAAAATCATTGCTGTTTGTCGGATTGAACAATAAAACCAAAAATAAATATTTAAACATGTTACGTAAGCTTCTATTACATTCCAAGTGGTGTATAAAAAAAATTAAACCGATAAATACCCATATATTTGATACACCATGAACATGTCTTATGACAGCGGTTCTCAACCTTTTTCTTGCGAGGGACCCCTTCAAACTTATGCTTTCATTGAGGTACCCCCTATTTTATTTTCGCTGTAAATGAAAATAAGCACATTTCATAAGATATATTTAAAACAAACCACAAAACTAAAAATTGTCTGAAGTTTTCATTATTAATATTCAGGATTTTCGGCTTTCAGTCACATGAAAATGTTGATAATTTCAAATCATTGTCAACGTTTCGATCCGGGGGGTTGGATTTTCATCAGGGCTCGAGATTAATCAACCTGTCGATTGAAGTGTGGGTCACACGATGGACTGTCAAGTGTGTTGGGGTAAACTGCTGGGGTGGGTGGTGAAGAATAGGATGGGCACTACACAGTAAGTCACTTCGATACACTTCTACCATTTCATTATTCCGTGAAACTTTCTGATTCAAAGCCTCCTTCCAAGAGGCTTCCGAACCTTTTGAAAGCAGGCTTCCGAGCCTCCTGAAACTAGGATTACGACTTACGAGCATCTTGATAGGGAGTTTCCGAGTCTGGCTTCCGAGCCTCTTGGAAGGAGGCTTCCGAGCCTCTTGGAAGGAGGCTTCCGAACCTCTTGGAAGGAGGCTTCCGAGCCTCTTGGAAGGAGGCTTCCAAGCTTCTTGGAAGGAGGCTTCCAAGCCTCTTGGAAGGAGGCTTCCAAGCCTCTTGGAAGGAGGCTTCCGAGCCTCTTGGAAGGAGGCTTCCGAGCCTCTTGGAAGGAGGCTTCCGAGCCTCTTGGAAGGAGGCTTCCCAGCTTCTTGAAAGGAGGCATCCAAGCTTCTTGAAAGGAGGCTTCCGAGCCTCTTGAAAGGAGGCTTCCGAGCCTCTTGAAAGGAGGCTTCCGAGCCTCTTGAAAGGAGGCTTCCGAGCCTCTTGAAAGGAGGCCTGAGCCTCTTGAAAGGAGGCTTCCTGAGCCTCTTGAAAGGAGACTTCTGAGCCTCTTGAAAGGAGGCTTCTGAGCCTCTGAAAGGAGGCTTGAGCCTCTTGAAAGGAGGCTTCTGAGCCTCTTGAAAGGAGGCTTCGAGCCTCTTGAAAGGAGGCTTCTGAGGCCTCTTGAAAGGAGGCTTCTGAGCCTCTTGAAAGGAGGCTTCTGAGCCTCTTGAAAGGAGGCTTTGAGCCTCTTGAAAGGAGGCTGAGGCCTCTTGAAAGGAGGCTCTGAGCCTCTTGAAAGGAGGCTGAGCCTCTTGAAAGGAGGCTTCTGAGCCTCTTTTAAGGAGGCTTCTGAGCCTCTTGAAAGGAGGCTTCTGAGCCTCTTGAAAGGAGGCTTCTGAGGCCTCTTGAAATGAGGCTTCTGAGCCTCTTGAAATGAGGCTTCCGGAGCCTCTTGGAAAGGAGGCTCTGAGCCTCTTGAAAGGAGGCTGAGCCTCTTGAAAGGAGGCTTGAGCCTCTTGAAAGGAGGCTTCTGAGCCTCTTGAAAGGAGGCTTCTGAGCCTCTTGAAAGGAGGCTTCTGAGCCTCTTGAAAGGAGGCTTCCGAGCCTCTTGAAAGGAGGCTTCTGAGCCTCTTGAAAGGAGGCTTGAGCCTCTTGAAAGGAGGCTTCTGAGCCTCTTGAAAGGAGGCTTCCAAGCCTCTTGAAAGGAGGCTTCTGAGCCTCTTGAAAGGAGGCTGCCTGAGCCTCTTGAAAGGAGGCCTGAGCCTCTTGAAAGGAGGCTTCTGAGCCTCTTGAAAGGAGGCTTCTGAGCCTCTTGAAAGGAGGCCTGAGCCTCTTGAAAGGAGGCTTCTGAGCCTCTTGAAAGGAGGCTTCCTGAGCCTCTTGAAAGGAGGCTTCTGAGCCTCTTGAACGGAGGCTTCTGAGCCTCTTGAAAGGAGGCTTCTGAGCCTCTTGAAAGGAGGCTTCTGAGCCTCTTGAAAGGAGGCTTCCTGAGCCTCTTGAAAGGAGGCTTCTGAGCCTCTTGAAAGGAGGCCTGAGCCTCTTGAAAGGAGGCTTCTGAGCCTCTTGAAAGGAGGCTTCTGAGCCTCTTGAAAGGAGGCTTCCTGAGCCTCTTGAAAGGAGGCTCTGAGCCTCTTGAAAGGAGGCTCTGAGGCCTCTTGAAAGGAGGCCTGAGCCTCTTGAAAGGAGGCTCTGAGCCTCTTGAAAGGGAGGCCTGAGCCTTCTTGAAAGGAGGCTCTGAGCCTCTTGAAAGGAGGCTTCTGAGCCTCTTGAAAGGAGGCTTCTGAGCCTCTTGAAAGGAGGCTCTGAGCCCTCTTGAAAGGAGGCTTCTGAGCCTCTTGAAAGGAGGCTTCTGAGCCTCTTGAAAGGAGGCTTCTGAGCCTCTTGAAAGGAGGCTTGAGCCTCTTGAAAGGAGGCTTCTGAGCCTCTTGAAAGGAGGCTCTGAGCCTCTTGAAAGGAGGCTTGAGGCCTCTTGAAAGGAGGCTTCTGAGCCTCTTGAAAGGAGGCTCTGAGCCTCTTGAAAGGAGGCTCTGAGCCTCTTGAAAGGAGGCTTCTGAGCCTCTTGAAAGGAGGCTTCTGAGCCTCTTGAAAGGAGGCCTGAGGCCCTCTTGAAAGGAGGCCTGAGCCTCTTGAAAGGAGGCCTGAGCCTCTTGAAAGGAGGCTCTGAGCCTCTTGAAAGGAGGCTCTGAGCTCTTGGAAAGGAGGCTTCTGAGCCTCTTGAAAGGAGGCTTCTGAGCCTCTTGAAAGGAGGCTTGAGCCTCTTGAAATGAGGCTTCTGAGCCTCTTGAAAGGAGGCTTCTGAGCCTCTTGAAAGGAGGCTTCCTGAGCCTCTTGAAAGGAGGCCTGAGCCTCTTGAAAGGAGGCTTCTGAGCCTCTTGAAAGGAGGCTTCTGAGCTCTTGAAAGGAGGCTTCTGAGCTCTTGAAAGGAGGCTTCCTGAGCCTCTTGAAAGGAGGCTCTGAGCCTCTTGAAAGGAGGCTTCTGAGCCTCTTGAAAGGAGGCTCTGAGCCTCTTGAAAGGAGGCTTCTGAGGCCTCTTGAAAGGAGGCTTCCTGAGCCTCTTGAAAGGAGGCTTCTGAGCCTCTTGAAAGGAGGCTTCTGAGCCTCTTGAAAGGAGGCTTCCTGAGCCTCTTGAAAGGAGGCTTCCTGAGCCTCTTGAAAGGAGGCTTCTGAGCTTCTTGAACGGAGGCTTCTGAGCTCTTGAAAGGAGGCTCTGAGCCTCTTGAAAGGAGGCTTCCGAGCCTCTTGAAAGGAGGCTTCTGAGCCTCTTTAAAGGAGGCTTCCGAGCCTCTTGAAAGGAGGCTTCCGAGCCTCTTGAAAGGCCTTCCTTTGAAAGGAGGCTTCCGAGCCTCTTGAAAGGAGGCTTCCGAGCCTCTTGAAAGGAGGCTTCCGAGCCTCTTGAAAGGAGGCTTCCGAGCCTCTTGAAAGGAGGCTTCCGAGCCTCTTGAAAGGGGGCTTCCGAGCTTTGTTGAACTAACCTTCCGAGCCTCGTAAAAAGAAGCTTCCAAGCTCCGGAGTATTCCGGAGTATTCTTGAAAGGAGGCTTCCGAGCAGGTGGTTTCTGAGCTTATTGGCAGGCGCCTACTGAGCTTCTTGAAAGGAGGCTTACGAGTTGCTTCGGAATGAGCCTTTTGAAAGGAGGCTTCCAAGTTTCTTGCAACGACGCTACTGAGCTTTTCGAAAAAAAAAGGTTTTATGTCTCTCAACTGGATGCTTCAGAACCTTTAGATTTTTGATTTTAGCTCCGAAGCATACTATTCAATATTTTGTCATTTCTTCATACACTGCTCTGCGTGGTGTAGACAGGATTCAAAAGTCTTTGAGCTACTGATTATGTATAATACAAAGTTTTGGAATACTGAATTTTATTTTTTTTTGAATAAGTTTTTATTGGAATTGTAATACATCCGCCATTACGCATCTTAGTTCGAGGTACCCCCTGGGGCCAGCGAAGGTACCCCCAGGGGTACATGTACCCCAGGTTGAGAACCGCTGTCTTATGATATAAAATAAACAATTCGTCAAGTCTGGCAACATTGTGCATCAGCTGACATATTTTTACCACCCCATTTCCACCCACCTCAGTTGTAAACAACATTTTATTTATCGCTGCTGCACTTTTCCGTACCAATTGCATCACTATTACAAACAAGCGATACAGTCATTAATTCTCAAAACATTGTGATGGAGTCTTGAGCCTTAAATGCAACTGTGCAAAAACGAATTGTAAACAGCCTTCTGGGAAAATACATGTCCAAAACACAATATCGATTTTTTCAGGTAAAATGCGTAATATATTTAATATTATACGGTATTGAATAAGCCTTACAAATTTGAATCAGCGTGAGAAATTAGAGTTCGACGGCGGGTAATATTGAGAACAGCGGTGCGTCGATGTAAACATGACAGGAGCGACAATGCCGAAAAGTAGGGTAAAGTGACCAATAGTGGACCCTCAACCAATGGTGGACCCTCCAGCCATTTATGCATTATTACTGCACAATGTCAACATTTCGCTATGAAATTCTATCGGAAGAACCTACCTTACAGTCCTATGATTTGATTACAAGCGTTGGAAATGCTATGGAAAGTCAACTTAGATGATTTACAATTCTATAAAAAATAAACACGAGAGTGTCCATTATAGGATTATTTTGGGGGTCCATAATAGAAGAAGAACGTCCCGAAACGGGACATGAAGATCAAATGAAGTGTCGACTATAGGGAAGCAATTTCCTATTATGGACTTCAGGGGTCTACTATAGGGCGAATTCAGTTAGACTTTAAAATGTTAATTTCAAAAAATAACGTCGTGTATTTCGGTGTTTTATGTATGTATCGTGAAGAGGGGATGCAGAGCTTGTTGTTAGATATCAAGCAGAGTGAATATTTTGAAAATTTCTAAGCCGTATGATAGGAAGAGCAAAATTTCGCTACTAGGGGGTCCACTATTGGGCATTTTACCCTATCAGCGGCGGAGGAGCACACCTCTACATTGTGGAACAGGATGCGCTGACGTCTGAAGTAGAAATAATGTTTTGGTAAAATGAAACCAAATCGCATAATACCAAAAAAACATCGTCGAGATATTCAAAGTAAAATAAACAGGAATACAATTATTATAAGGTTTTTGTCTGAATAAAGCTAAAATATAATCTTGTTCGTGATTAGCTTCAGTCCGCTTCACTCAATCCAGGGGACAATAGACAACAGCGGGTTTCTTTCACCAATCAAAACAAATTTGCTTTCAAAGCAATCAGTTTTGAACCTAAACAAACGCGTACCCATTAGAAACTGTTCAATACGAGTCCGTTTCATAAGATTTTCTATTCTGTATTCTTTCGGCTCATTTTCAGAACATTTTAAATTTATTTTTATTTACCTAGTACCGACTCGCAGCACTCTCTCAGTAACCGTTCCGTTAGTATCTGAAAATGGGTAAAAGCGGCCACACGTATAAATAGAACCCTATATCTTGAGGCGAAGGTGATTTACATCGCGCGATCGATCCCGATCCAGATGTGGAGGAAGAGAAATGGCGAACAAAGTGGTAAAACAAATATCGGTTCTGCCCCGGGACACACTCTCCAACCCGTGTATCGCCACTCCGGTACAACTCCGGCCAGGCCTCCTGCCTGCTGCTGATGCAATGCAACAGACAAGACACGGCGGCGTTCGTGTGAGGCGAGAAGGCAGAGCCGTGCGGTGACCAAGGAGCGCTTAGGGAAATGGCGCGTCTTGTCGTACGCGCTCGTAAATATGACATTGAAATTGCCAGTGAGAGTTGCCTCAGTGCACCACTGGAGCAACCTTTATGACACTTGGGATCTCGCTATGAAACTGGGTGTGCTTTTAATCGAGATTGGTGAATAACTTTTCACATCTTGTCTGGGTTAGCACCCGGCGTACAAATGCGATGCTGTACAAATGCTGAAGGATTCGCTTTTTTCACGTCTTTCATAATTAGTAAAAGTTGGCTAAAATCATATCTGAATGCTAGACCAGTACAATGTGCGATTTTCCACGCCTGAAAATTTACAGCGGCTTCTTGTTTAAATCCCGTTGATATTAAAGTCACTAGAGGAGTGGCCACTAGTCACTGGCGGGCGGAGTGAAAACCGTGAGATTTTCCAATCAGAAAAATTCTTGTTAGATTTTGGCAGCCCATGAAAAAGTTCAAGCTCTCGCACGATTGTTAGCTTTTATAAGTTGCTTTCACAAAGCAAAAACACTTTTTCCACATTTTATTCGCGAAAAATCAAATAGATTGTTGTTCAACTAGTAAATCCAAAAACAAATTCCTTTACCTTTTTCTTTGGATTTTGTAGCTTTTTATATTTTTGGAATAATTTTCCAATATATTTATCAGCACTATCTCAATACTCTCCATTGCTTCAAGCCCATTTGAAGCGTCATGTTCGATTGGATCCCGCAAATGACAGTTCGATTGGTGACCTGACCTGTTAGTGTCTTCGACAGACTTTATATCTAGTGACTTTAGTTAGTGACTAGAAACGCGGATGAAAAAAGAACATCTTATTTTTTGCATGGTGCTTCACAAAATTCATTGTCCTTAATATCAATAAATGTTTTCAATTCGATTCCTGCACACATTAAGGTGAAGGTGGGTTGAGTACCAAAACAAAGCTTTGAAAGTATTGGTACAATAAAAACTGTCATATATTGTAGTAGTATTGGTGTCGTATTTATAAAATAACAAAGAATATTAGTAGGGTGGTTCAAAAAACGACTTAACTCCACCACGCTCATTAGATTCCGTCCCATGCTCCGAGTGTCCACAAAAAAACGATTTGAACAAAAACTGGTTGAGCGCAAGCCGGTTCAAGTTTGTATGAAAACTAGAATGGGAAACTAAACCTTTTATTACACTGGCTACGGCGCATCCCCTCCAAACGCTGGCGAAAAGAGAACCCACACAGCTGAAAGCAACATTCCGGAGACTTCACTGAACGAAAACCGCACCGCAGGAAAGATACAGCATTTTATACCCCACTCACCCTTATGTCACACTTTTTGTATGAAGCATCTACCCCTGGTGCGATAGTGTAGACTAGACTAAACTAGAAGTATCTGCCCCTGGTGCGATAGATATCACAGACAAATTCTGGGTATTTTGTTGAATTGTACGTTTCACTGATGCCTTCTGAGAAGCCTAATTATCATGCGAAAGATTCGCAACCTCGATTAAAATCGACTCCCAACTATTGGAACGACCATTCAATATGGATTGTCAATGAAGTTGAAGCTCTTGAATATTTCATCCAGTAATATGGTCTCCCCCCTCGCTAGCGCCCAATGACGGAGTGCCAGAATCAAAATAATGTTAAATTCAACCTCGTCATATCAACTGTCATACGAACCTGAAACGACTTGTGCACGGTAAGCCTCTATTCAAACCAGCCCAAACCATTGGATGACACCCAATTTATAAATCATAATCGACTGAGCGTGGCGGAGCAAAATTATTTTTTGAACCACCCTACTTATTCGTTTGCTGCTGCCCGTGCCGGTGCACCGCGGTGTTTACATTCGCTCCGCGATCAGTTTTTAATCGTTTTTTACGGGCAAAAATAACAGTTTATATTAAGTTTTCGGTTTAAACAAGTGACTGATTTCGAAAAGTGATGTTTAATTTGCATTCCATCAACATTTCGGGCTGCTCATGTGCGGAGAAGTAAGTAAAAACTTGATTTTTTCCGTGCCCTTTGAGAAGAAGTGAAGTGCAGTGATAAACTCACCAAATCGCGAACGGCTATTAAATTGGCACGAAACTGCTGATTTATGATAATATTTAAGCCGAAATACATAGGACTCTTTGGATAAGCATGTTCATTATCATGGGAAGTGAATAAATATGCTGTGAACAGGTTAGTAATTTCAATATTAGACTTTTGTTCGATGCTGTTCGATGCATCCGAATGTTGGTGGGAGAGGAGTGCAGGAGGTGTGGGGTATGACCCGTGGAAGGTCCGGTGCCATATTGACTGCCATTGTGGTACTCTTCCAACTATGTCCCTAAGCGAGCAAGTACACTATCACAGTTCAAGAGACTTTGCTTTTCACACTTGAAAGCTGTTCTGTAAACCTATTTAACTTTTTATAGATGACTAATTGTGAATCTTGTCGAAGTTTGTGATAACGGATATTTTTGTTTGGACGAATGTAAATGATTTGTTATTTCATTAGGGCGCTTATAGACTATATTGTTCACCTCGATGATGATGATGGTATTTTGTTGATGTGTTTTAACTTTTATTATTTATGTGTAGTCTACGAAAGTTTGAGAATCGCGCGCGTAATACAGGTATAAATTACTTTTTGTATTTATCACTACAATTTAAAATATTTGAAACTGTTTGAAAAATAATATAGAAAAGTAGTGAGCCCTCAGATAGAACGCGATTTTCTCGAAACTTTTGGTATATACGGAGAAGTAACACAAGTTTTGAATGTTGTCGAGCTTTGTAAATTAAATTGATTGGCACTAGCGAGAATGGTTTGAGTAAGCGCTTCCTGACGAAACTTTTGGCATCATGCGAGAGGTATTCGCGAAGTCGAAGCAAAATTCTTCACACAAACAATGACAGTTCTTTATGGGTTTTTACAGTAGAGCAACAGAGAGGAGGAGATGGCGGCCATGTTTCACTCAAACTCTGACAGATAGCAATACGATTTCCCATAGGAGGGAAGAGCAGAATTAGATTCGACTTCGCGAATCACAAGTTTTGTATTTATATCAGACTCGCTGTATCACTGATGATGCTTGCGAACATCTGCAGTAGAACTCAGCGG
The DNA here is from genome assembly GCF_024139115.2 of Armigeres subalbatus. NCBI lineage: Eukaryota > Metazoa > Arthropoda > Insecta > Diptera > Culicidae > Armigeres > Armigeres subalbatus. The sequence continues at coordinate 275,377 of NW_026943127.1, forward strand.
TTCTTTTTACTTATTTATGTTTTTGCTGGAAAGCGATTATAATTTGTATTGTTGTTTATATCTGTGAAAATAATCGGATCGTTTATTGTTTTGCAAAATCTGATTAAATTGATCACAAATAAATATCTTAAAAATAAATCGTCTAGCTCAATCCTCTGTAGGGGTATGTGGCGGGACCATCATCATCAAATCGCACGGCGATTATATTACTAAAATGTTCAGAGAAAAAAAGGGGATAATAATATAATAATGATTAGTAATAAATTCAAAAATTTTGTAGAACGACGACTTTGATGGGAAACATTGTTTTTAAGCACTTAAAAGCTTAAAAATCACTTTAACATGGTCAAAACGTGAACGGAACGAGTCGCAATGTTGACAACACTTGTAGAGCACACCAAAAGCTTCCGCTCAGAGGTTGTTGCGATAGCATATCTTGTCTTGTACTGATTCTATTGACGTAGGACTTACGTCTCTCTTTACTATACCGGGTGTCATTCCAAAATATTCAAATCGACCGCGTTACGCTGTGTTGAAAGATTTTAAACGTTAATAGCGTTCGTCTCATTGGACGAATTTCTGCGGTAAGCCCCTCAATCGACAGATTTCAAGTATGCCTTTCATGTCCATGCTTGATAAGACCCGAAAAACTTGTTTCAATAGGCATGAAACTGTTTTCAATGAAAAACATTGAGATCAAGGGAACCAATAAATATGGGTACCGCATAATTCTTGCATCATTCCAATACCACGTTCTCATTGGTGCAGACACCAGCGAATGAACAGTCGCTGGGTCTGCCGAGAAGCCATAAAATAGCGCAACGCGATTTTTTCCTTTCATTCTGACCGGGACAAGCGAAGCAACCGTATCATCGATTGAACAGCACTCACACCTTAGCGGGAAATTAAGCCTGCACCGACCGCTTTTTCGGCTCGACACCATCGAAGCCACCATCATCAGCCGAAACCTAGCCAGTACAGCAGCAGTCCACCCTACAGACCCGACAAAGCAGCAATGCTGAGCAGATACCGGCAGCAGCAGCAAAGTCGAGCCGAGACCGGCCGGCATCGGTGATGAGCCGAGACAGGCTGAAGAAAAGCCACATGATGCAGCATGTATGTCCAAAAAACAAACGGTTATTCAGAGAGCCAATAATAGAGATCAATATCAAAACTTTCAATACCCTTCGGGATAGAAATTGTACTTGGGTGCCAAATCCAATAATCTAGTGATAAAATTTTATGCGTGGTTTTCATAAATAGCGTCAAAAGTAACAGTGGATAATTTTTCTGATTTAACCGCGAAGTGGACGAAGGACTTCGCTTGATCATGCCTAAAAAAAACATAAGATGTCCAAATCTCTCACATAATATTTGGATATTTGGATTTAAAAAACACCGATAACAGCTCAAACATTAATAAACTATCAATCGATTTTTCATCAAATGTTGGATTTTTTGGCATTGATCAAGAAATATCTAGATAAACATTGTTTGATACTGACCGCACACAAAGCGAACGTGACTGAATGATCGTCCCATGTTATCAATTCTAAATCTTATTACCCGAAATCCCATGTCCGGGTGTTTCCTTCCATCTACTACTAACAATGTTGTCTCAGAAAAGAACACGTACTTCTCACCTGAACTGCAATTCTAAGCTCGCTCGCCCGGCTTATTGGCCTGTATCAAGCGAAAAGTCCCGTTAGGAAATAGACGCCAGCAGCGAGCAACAAGCGTAAAAAAGAAGAAGCCCTTCTCGAACGCGTTGATGATGATGACGCTTTGGCTGACAAAGAAGCGGGATACAAGACACTGGCTGATTGGCCCACCAATTGGGAAGCAGAGAAGATTCAAAATAAGGTATAAAAGAAAAGTGCATTCGCTCGCAGAGCATTCAGTCTTTTTTATACCACCACTAAAAATTCGCGGTTATTTGAAAAGATCGTTTTCTTACTTTTTGGACTTAGCCGAAGCAAACAGCCTTTTTCAAGGCTCTAAGAGTTAAAAATAATGTTCTCCTTCAGTCGCTATCGCATGGATTAGGAGGCCCTACATCCCCTGCTGGGCCAACTTGTGGCTTATTTCAGGCAGTCCTTCAGTGGGAAGGTTGCCACTGTCGAGGCTAATATTCCGTGACCGGACAGATACTTCCTGAATTGTTTTTGATGATTCTTGTTCGAGGTAGATTTGATTTCTGTGTCGGTTTGATGAGAAGATTTTGCCAAGGAATGGTATGCAACGCCGATTATTTATCCAAAATAGTTGATGTGAGAAATTTGGACATATTATGTATCTTAGCGGCATGGTCAAGTCAAGTCCTACGTCCACTTAGCGGTTATGTCACAGACATTACCCACTGTTCGTTTTTTTTTTCATGTGTTGTTGAACAAGGCGACCATACAATCCTACAATATTCCAATATAGATAGCCTTTTCTGCATCATGTATAGAATATGTGTATTTCATTCTGGAATATGATAATGTCGTCTTCATTTTTTATTTCCATAAACAGCATTAAAATCTTTATATTTTTGACAATGAAGGCAATGTCATTTACATATAATATAAATAAAAGAGGACCAGTCTTGTGAAATTATTGAAGTGACTTGAATGGGATTGGATTTCTTTTCATTAAATTCATTTTTTTTGGAAAAGATGTTCAATTTTGATACACATAGCTAAGTTTGCGATTTAAAGTGTTTTTATGAGATATTGCGAAAAAAAGATTCGGTTATCGGTGGGACTTGAGCCCACACTACGTGTGTACTTGTGTACTTAACACGGACGTATTACCGATTATACAACAGCGGCCCTTGCGTTGTCTATTGTCGTTGAACAAGCAAACCCGCCTCAATACGACAAGTAGAAGCACGTGTTTGTGATTCAAACGGATTCGACTGTTCTTCTATTCTGATACACATAGTTGGGTAGCATTAGCATTAGCATTAGCATTGTTACGGTGTAATTCGTAGATTGGACACTAGTGATACTCATGTTTTACTTTTGAGATCCTTATCTAGAATGCTATCAGAAATCAAGAAGGGGAGTGGTCCTTGATTCCAGTCTTAAACAAAAATAACAAAGCATGAGGATTACTACTCCTGGCCACGCCCATCTTCACCGTAACTAGGGAGAGGAAGGAAGTGTTGATGTAGTACTTACTTAACGAGAGGCCACCGACTTAGCGACACCCTCATAAGTACCACGGAGTTGGACAATGAGGAAGGTATTCGTTGGGTCAGGATTTGCCTGTAGCTGGCAATGTAACCGTGGTAGATCTTACCCCGTAACGTCTACCCAGCATTACGGGTATATTCTGATACACATAGTTGGGTAGAGAGAAAAGGTGTGAGGTGGTGACAAAGCAGATTCAATGGAAACGGGGAATTGACTGATAAAATTGTGAAAGCTGTGAATTGTGAAAATATTTTTCTGTGATAATAGATTCAAAAAGTTTGAGAATGCAAGAGATAATGGCTATTCCACGATACTTACGAATGCCAGATTGTTTGCCTGATCTCAAGATGGGCACAGGATAGGGCTTTTCCACATCCTGGAAAAATTTCTGGATTCCAATGACAATCTGAAGAGCCAAAACAAAGGTGCCGTCAGCTCTTTATCCAGGCTCTTCATAAATATCGTAGAATACCGTCAGGACCAGGGCCTTTAGATGCATCTAAGTTTTTGAAAGCGTTCAGAATATCGTTTACCATGATTGGAACCGATACCCCTAGCGAATTCTGGGATAGGCGCAAAGTAGAGTAGTTTATCCTAATACCCACCACAAATTTACGGTTCGGAACCTAGCTTCGAAAAACCCGGCATATCCCGGAACCGATGGCCATGGTCGGTTCCTGAACATATCGTGAAACTACACTAAATTTCTAGTCCATTTATTTATTACCAGACTAAGGCCGGAGTGGCCTGTGCAATACATAAAAGTCTTCTCCATTCAGCTCGGTCCATGGCTGCACTTCGCCAACCACGCAGTCTGCGGAGGGTCCGCAGATCGTCCTCCACCTGATCGATCCACCTTGCCCGCTGTGTACCTCGCCTTCTTGTTCCCGTCGGATCGTTGTCGAGAACCATTTTCACCGCATTACTGTCCGACATTCTGGCTACGTGCCCGGCCAACCGCAGTCATCCGATTTTCGCGGTGTGAACGATGGATGGTTCTCCCAACAGCTGATGCAACTCGTGGTTCATTCGCGTCGTACGTACCGTCCGCCATCTGCACCCCAGCATAGATGGTACGCAGTGCCATCTACACCCCACCATATATGGTACTTTTCGAAAACTCCCAGTGAGCGTTGGTCCTCCACGAGCATCGTCCCGTGTCCGTAGAGAACTACCGGTCTAATAAGCGTTTTGTAGATGGTCAGTTTGGTACGGCGGTGAACTCGATTCGATCGGAGCGTTTTGCGGAGTCCAAAGTACGTATAATTTCCTGCCATGATGCGTCTCCAAATTTCTCTGCTGGTATCATCATCGGCGGTCACCAGTGAGCCCAAGTACACGAATTCTTCAACCACCTCGATTTCGTCACCACCGATAGAAACTTACATTGACTTACATTGACCTCTCTTGATCCTTTTCCTATCATGTACTTCGTCTTCGACTTGTTGATGACTATCCGTTTAGCTTCGCTTTTCAGTCTGATCTAGGCTTCCTCCATCCTCTCAAAGTTACGTGCCATGATATCAATGTCGTCGGCGAAACCAAATAACTGGACGGACTTTGTGAAAATCGTACCACTCGTATCAATCCCTGCCCTTCGTATTACTCCCTGGGAAGCTTACCAGATTGATCAAAGCAACGGTGGATGGTGTGCAAAACTGTGTGAAGATTTCGGGCGAACACTCCAGTTCGTTCGAATCGCGCCGGTGACTAAGACAAGGTGATGGACTTTCGTGCCTGTTGTTTAACATTGCGCTAGAAGATGTAATGCGGAGAGCCGGGTGTAACAGCCGGGTACGATTTTCAACAGATCCAGTCAATTTATTCGTTTCGCGGATGACATGGACATTGTCGGCCGAACATTTGCAAAGGTGGCAGAACTGTACACCCGCCTGAAACGTGAAGCAACAAAAGTTGGTCCAGAAGAAACTGCGGTCAAAAAAGATTCGCCACCGCGACATGAAACATGGACAATGCTCGAGGAGGACTTGCAAGCACTCGGAGTATTCGAGAGACGGGTGCTTAGGACCATCTTTGGCGGTGTACAAGAAGACGGTGTGTGGCGGCGAAGAATGAACCACGAGCTCGCCCAGCTCTACGGCGAACCCAGTATCCAGAAGGTAGCTAAAGCCGGAAGGGTACGATGAGCAGGGTATGTTGCAAGAATGCCGGACAGCAACCCTGCAAAGATGGTGTTCGCTTCCGATCCGGCAGGTACGAGACGACGTGGAGCGCAGCGAGCGAGATGGGCAGACCAGGTGCAAAACGACTTGGCGAGCGTGGGGCGTATTCGAGGATGGAGAGATGCGGCCTCGAACCGTGTATTGTGGCGTCAAATTGTTGATTCAGTGTTATCTGTTTAGATGTAGGCTAAATAAATGAATGAATGAAAGCGATGTTAAATAGCAGACACGAAAGACCATCACCTTGCCGTAACCCTCTGCGCGTTTCGAAGGGACTCGAGAATGCCCTTGAAACTCGAACTACGCACATCACCCGTGCATTAGCTGCCATAGCTGGTCCCGATCGATTGTATCATATGCGGCTTTGAAGTCGATAAATAGATGATGTGTAGGCACGTTGTATTCGCGGCATTTCTGCAATACCTGACGTACGGCGGACACCTGGTCTGTGGTAGAGCGTTCACCCATAAATCATTATCAGGTTTTGTCATTTTTCGCCCAATAAACCTTTGAGCCTACCGTTGACAGTCTGTCGCATTTACTTTACATTCAACTTTCTACAATCTTTCGTCGCGATCTCACATACATCAGCGCTTAATATAGTTTTTGACCACAAATAAATTTGTTTACGTTCTCACGTCCACTCGTTCCTGGACAATATAGCTGATATTTAATCATTCACTCGAGTTCACTTGGGTTGTACGAGTGATATCGAGTTTGTTTGCTATAAAACGTTTGATATGAGCGTTGGATTATCATCAGCCATCATTGGAGTTTCTAAACTGTTACAAAGATCAAACCACGGGATGCCAACCAGAGTGTAAAATAATCGAAACATTTTGATGAGGTCCACCTTTCTTCACTTGTCAGCTCCCTTCCAGACACACGGCTCTGGACTGTCAATATTCGGTTAAATATTAGGCCGATACAAATATTTAAAATCTGTTTTGTCTCCCCCCCTTCCCCTCGGATTTTTTTTTTTCAAAAAATAATATTTTGAGGGGGCAACAAAATAAAATTCGGATTATTTTGAGAATTTTCAAATCATTCTTTAACAATATTTATTTTTTTTATCCCCCCCCCCCTCCTTGACCTTTCGGAGACCAGTAGGACATGCCAAATACGGTAAATATGATGGAATACGGCGTTTTGGGGCCGCTATATGTACACAATAATTATCTTCTTTATTTTTTTAAACTAATGGAACACGGAAAACATATTTAAGTAGGGAACAAAAAAAGTATTTATACGAAAAAGAAATATATTATCTTATTATTGAAATTGATGAAACTGAAGAACATATTGGGTTTGAAATGAAAACATTCGTTTTATATTGTTTGATACTTCGTCTATTTTTTCAGGATTCAAAATTCTATTTTCCAAACTTCGAACATTTTTTGATATTGTTCCTTTTAAGATCTTGGCTCAAGCTCGGCTAGTTTTTGAAGTGAATCTATATAGTTAACACCAGGAATAATTCGTTCAGAAAATCGTTGTAATTTAATTTTCTAATGGCTATATCTCAGTGGTTTTCCAAACGATTTCCTCAGATTTTTCAACAATTTCTTAGCCAACTCTTCTAATTTCTAGATATTACAAAAAAAATTAGGCTACATATTCATTTTAATCAAAACGTTCGTGTAATTATGTATGTTACTGCCATTCGTCTTTTTATTTCATCTTTTCAACCAAGAAGTCTATTTTTTGATCTGTGAACCAGAACAATGAATATCATGATTTGAACCAGTACATTTCTAGACAAACTATTGGTATTTCTGAAGACAGCATAAATCTAAAACTAGCTGGTGTTGAAGATAGGTCCTTTCTCATCCAGGACATGTGATTTGAAACTAGGTGAGGGAATACTATAATATATATTTACCAAGTTATATTGCAACTATATGATTATATCACAGACAAACAGACATAACACTCGTCAAATTTCCATCGTTCACTGATTTACTGGTCAATTCAAATAATCATTAGTTGGCCAATTGGTCACTAGTGGCGCGCGCATCGGATTTGCTCGAGTTTGACATTTGCTCACTACCGCCATCTGGTTCGTGATTTGCCCAACTAACTGAAATCAACAGATGTCGTTAGTGTTTGAATTACGATGAATATGATGAGTGAATGTTCAATGTGTTATGTCTGTTTGTCTGTGATTATATACCACAAAAATAACCATCATTTCTTAATGCTAATATTATAGATTGTGAAATATTTAACATATATTTATAATTTTCAGTTGTTGACTTCGTTGTGTTAATTTTTGAGATTGTTTGAGGCTATGCAGTCTGGTTTATTAGAACAAATTTTTAAATTTTGTCCAACGATTCGACATCGGGTTCGAAAAAGAAGACATCGAACCCGATGTCGAAATGTTGGACAAAATTTAAAAATTTGCTCTAATAAACCAGACTGCATAGCCGAAAAATCTCAAAAATATATTTATAATAAAAATTAACTAGAGATTAAATAGTGCAGATAAAAAATGTTATATTTTTTGTCTTATATGTTACGATTTCGAATTCTATTAAAATATGTTTTAAGATTCTGCCGAGACATTGTAAAGTCGTTAGCTTCGCAGTGTTGATTGTAAATGTCCATTATTCGTTATAAATAAGGTACGATTTCGAAGTTACCTTGAAGGAATATAAAAGTTTAATTTTGATAAGATTCCAGGTGAATCAACACGTTGCGAAACGATATCATTTACGAAGGAAACCATTGCTATTTCACGCCGCTCTTTCAAAGTCTGTATGTCAATGAGTCCGGGCAGCAGGGACTATGTCCAAGGGCTTGACGATCCCTCCCCAGGCCATCTGCGAGTTGTGGGGCTTGCCTAGGATGTGGTGGGGTTTGACAGTGGGCCCTGTTAAACCTCTATAAAAATGTATCCGCAAGTAGGCCCCACCAAAGCGACCGTGTGCCGCTCAAAGCGCACAAGCCCAAGTCCTGGTGTTAGGTGGGACGCTAAACAGCCCTGACACGACGGCCCTCCGACGAGACAGGAGGTTTGCGCAGGCCCAATAAGCCGCCTAGAAAACCAATCATTACGAACAATATAAGAGATAATGCGACTCGATATAATCGGCAAAGACCTAGGCGACGAATACAGGATCACGATTGGAAGCTTGGAACATGGAATTGCAAGTCGCTAGGTTTCGCAGGTTGCGACAGGATGATCTACGATGAATTACATCCCCGCAACTTCGACGTCGTGGCGCTGCAGGAGATTTGCTGGACAGGACAAAAAGTGTGGAAAAGCGGGCATCGAGCGGCTACCTTCTACCAAAGCTGTGGCACCACCAACGAGCTGGGAACCGGCTTCATAGTGCTGGGTAAGATGCGCCAACGCGTGATTGGGTGGCAGCCAATCAACGCAAGGATGTGCAAGCTGAGGATTAAAGGCCGTTTCTTCAACTATAGCATCATCAACGTGCACTGCCCACACGAAGGGAGACCCGACGACGAGAAAGAAGCGTTCTACGCACAGCTGGAGCAGACATACGATGGATGCCCACTGCGGGACGTTAAAATCGTCATCGGTGACATGAACGCACAGGTAGGAAGGAGGAAATGTATAGACCGGTCATCGGACCGGATAGTCTGCACACCGTATCGAATGACAACGGCCAACGATGCATAAACTTCGCAGCCTCCCGCGGAATGGTAGTCCGAAGCACCTTCTTTCCCCGCAAAAATATCCACAAGGCCACATGGAGATCACCTAACCAAGAAACGGAAAACCAAATCGATCACGTTCTAATCGACGGTAAATTCTTCTCCGACATCACGAATGTCCGCACTTACCGCAGTGCGAATATTGAATCCGACCACTACCTCGTTGCAGTATGCCTGCGCTCAAAACTCTCGACGGTGTACAACACGCGTCGAAGTCGGACGCCGCGGCTTAACATTGGGCGGCTACAAGACGGTAGACTAGCCCAAGAATACGCGCAGCAGCTGGAAGTGGCACTTCCAACGGAAGAGCAGCTAGGCGCAGCGTCTCTTGAAGATGGCTGGAGAGATATTCGATCCGCCATTGGTAGCACCGCAACCGCTGCACTTGGCACGGTGCCCCCGGATCAGAGAAACGACTGGTATGACGGCGAATGTGAGCAGTTAGTGGAAGAGAAGAATGCAGCATGGGCGAGATTGCTGCAACACCGCACGAGGGCGAACGAGGCAGGATATAAACAGGCGCGGAACAGACAAAACTCGATTTTCCGGAGGAAAAAGCGCCAGCAGGAAGATCGAGACCGTGAAGAAACGGAGCAACTGTACCGCGCTAATAACACACGAAAGTTCTATGAGAAGTTGAACCGTTCACGTAAGGGCCACGTGCCACAGCCTGATATGTGTAAGGACATAAACGGGAACCTTCTTACGAACGAGCATGAGGTGATCCAAAGGTGGCGGCAGCACTACGAAGAACACCTGAATGGCGATGTGGCAGACGAAGATGGCGGTATGGTGATGGACCTGGGAGAACGCGCGCAGGACATAATTCTACCGGCTCCGGATCTCCAGGAAATCCAGGAGGAGATTGGCCGGCTGAAGAACAACAAAGCCCCTGGGGTTGACCAACTACCAGGAGAGCTATTTAAACACGGTGGTGAGGCACTGGCTAGAGCGCTGCACTGGGTCATTACCAAGATTTGGGAGGAGGAAGTTTTGCCGCAGGAGTGGATGGAAGGTGTCGTGTGTCCCATCTACAAAAAGGGCGATAAGCTGGATTGTAGCAACTACCGCGCAATCACATTGCTGAACGCCGCCTACAAGGTACTCTCCCAAATTTTATGCCGTCGACTAGCACCAACTGCAAGGGAGTTCGTGGGGCAGTACCAGGCGGGTTTTATGGGCGAACGCTCCACCACGGACCAGGTGTTCGCCATTCGCCAAGTACTGCAGAAATGCCGCGAATACAACGTGCCCACACATCATCTATTCATCGACTTCAAAGCCGCATATGATACAATCGATCGGGACCAGCTATGGCAGCTAATGCACGAACACGGTTTTCCGGATAAACTGACACGGTTGATCAAAGCGACGATGGATCGGGTGATGTGCGTAGTTCGAGTTTCAGGGGCATTCTCGAGTCCCTTCGAAACCCGCAGAGGGTTACGGCAAGGTGATGGTCTTTCGTGTTTGCTATTCAACATCGCTTTGGAAGGGGTAATACGAAGAGCAGGGATTAACACGAGTGGTACAATTTTCAATAAGTCCGTCCAGCTATTTGGTTTCGCCGACGACATAGATATTATGGCACGTAACCTTGAGAAGATGGAGGAAGCCTACATCAGACTGAAGAGGGAAGCTAAGCGGATCGGACTAGTCATCAACACGTCGAAGACGAAGTACATGATAGGCAGAGGTTCAAGAGAAGACAATGTGAGCCACCCACCGCGAGTTTGCATCGGTGGTGACGAAATCGAGGTGGTAGAAGAATTTGTGTACTTGGGCTCACTGGTGACTGCCGAAAATGACACCAGCAGAGAAATTCGGAGACGCATAGTGGCTGGAAATCGTACGTACTTTGGACTCCGCAAGACGCTCCGATCGAATAGAGTTCGCCGCCGTACCAAACTGACAATCTACAAAACGCTAATTAGACCGGTAGTCCTCTACGGACACGAGACCTGGACGATGCTCGTGGAGGACCAACGCGCACTTGGAGTTTTGAAAGGAAAGTGCTGCGTACCATCTATGGTGGGTGCAGATGGCGGACGGTACGTGGAGGAGGCGAATGAACCACGAATTGCATCAGCTGTTGGGAGAACCATCCATCGTTCACACCGCGAAAATCGGACGACTGCGATGGGCCGGGCACGTAGCCAGAATGTCGGACAGTAACCCGGTGAAAATGGTTCTCGACAACGATCCGACGGGCACAAGAAGGCGAGGTGCGCAGCGGGCAAGGTGGATCGATCAGGTGGAAGATGACTTGCAGACCCTCCGTAGACTGCGTGGTTGGCGACGTGTAGCCATGGACCGAGCCGAATGGAGAAGACTCTTATATACCGCACAGGCCACTTCGGCCTTAGTCTGAATAAATAAATAATAATAAATGTCAATGAGTCTGTATGTCTTGAAGATGGCTGGAGAGATATTCGATCCGCCATTTGAAGCACCGCAACCGCTGCACTAGGCACGGTGGCTCCGGATCAGAGAAACGACTGGTATGACGGCGAATGTGAGCAGTTAGTTGAGGAGAAGAATGCAGCATGGGCGAGATTGCTGCAACACCGCACGAGGGCGAACGAGGCACGATACAAACGGGCGCGGAACAGACAAAACTCGATTTTCCGGAGGAAAAAGCGCCAGCAGGAAGATCGAGACCGTGAAGAGAAGGAGGAACTGTACCGCGCTAATAACGCACGAAAGTTCTATGAGAAGTTGAACCGTTCACGTAAGGGCCACGTGCCACAGCCCGATATGTGTAAGGACATAAACGGGAACCTTCTTACAAACGAGCGTGAGGTGATCCAAAGGTGGCGGCAGCACTACGAAGAGCACCTGAATGGCGATATGGCAGACAACGGTGGCGGTATGGTAATGAACCTAGGTGCACTGCACTGGGTGATTACCAAGGTTTGGGAGGATGAGGTTCTGCCGCAGGAGTGGATGGAAGGTGTCGTGTGTCCCATCTACAAAAAAGGCGATAAGCTAGATTGTAGCAACTACCGCGCAATCACATTGCTGAACGCCGCCTACAAGGTACTATCCCAAATTTTATGCCGCCGACTAACACCAATTGCAAGAGAGTTCGTGGGGCAGTACCAGGCGGGATTTATGGGTGAACGCTCTACCACAGACCAGGTGTTCGCCATATGTCAGGTATTGCAGAAATGCCGCGAATAGAACGTGCCCACACATCATCTGTTTATTGACTTCAAAGCCGCATATGATACAATCGATCGGGACCAGCTACGGCAGCTAATGCACGAAACGGATTTCCGGATACGGTTGATCAAGGCGACGATGGATCGGGTGATGTGCGTAGTTCGAGTTTCAGGGGCATTCTCGAGTCCCTCGAAACGCGTAGAGGGTTACGGCAAGGTGATGGTCTTTCGTGTCTGCTATTCAACATCGCTTTGGAGGGAGTAATACGAAGGGCAGGGATTGATACGAGTGGTACAATTTTCACGAAATCCGTCCAGCTATTTGGTTTCGCCGACGACATTGATATCATGGCACGTAACTTTGAGAGGATGGAGGAAGCCTACATCAGACTGAAAAGCGAAGCTAAACGGATTGGACTAGTCATCAACACGTCGAAGACGAAGTACATGATATGAAGAGGCTCAAGAGAGGTCAATGTAAGCCACCCACCACGAGTTTCTATCGGTGGTGACGAAATCGAGGAGGTTGAAGAATTCGTGTACTTGGGCTCACTGGTGACCGCCGATAACGATACCAGCAGAGAAATTCGGAGACGCATAGTGGCTGGAAATCGTACGTACTTTGGACTCCGTAAGACGCTCCGATGGAATAGAGTATAATCATGATCAAATCGTTTGTCAGATATGGCCAGTGCTATCAGCAGGTGCCTTGATACAATAGATGGTAGTATCAGCATCATAATCATCATCATCTGGATATAAGAAAAACAGAGCAGAAAAATATTTGTTTCAAGGAACAGTAGACCTGCATGTGCAAAATAGTCTTTCTATTGAATAATATATCGCTTGTGAAAAAATACATCCTCGATATGGATTGAATAGGGGAAGGATGGTCAATATGCGCCCCTAGGTAAATCTTTTAATTGAATGGTGATTTAACCCGAAACAATTTTTTCGAAGTGTTTATCAATAATCTAACATATCAGTCGTTGTAAAGTTTTAAAATATTCAACAATATGATAAAAATGGTAATCAATGTTTAAGATCGATTGTAATAAGGAGAAAATGTTTTTTTTTTGTATCTAAAGAAAATGCATTGTTGACGAAAACAACGAAATTGCATCGTAAAGAATCGAATAAACATTTTATTTAAAAAAAATAAAATAAATATAGATTTTGATGCGTAACGGCGTGCAAATGTTTTTCAAAATTTGGGTTTATAACCAAGAAAACGTGGTGGCGCATTTTATACTTATTTCCCTTACATCTATCCACCACATCACCAGATATAATCCAATTTAGTTGCCCTAATACATGCCGACACGTTTGAAATTCTAAGACCCAGGTGGATTGACTCGGCCATTATTGCGCACGAGTTGTTCCCGTTAAGTGTGGTTCAAATTTCGCTCAAGGTGCCTGTCTCTGCTGGCTGATAGTCTGTCCAATTCGTTCGGTTTGAATCGTTAGAATTTTGAAGAATGATGGTGCAGACGTCTGGCATGTTGGATACCCGGGCAAGGTTCCCGGTAAAGCTTGCTTCGAAAATGCATAGCGTGAAGGCATAGATTGGCGATATTCGTAGGGCCGCGGAACGAAAAGCGTGTGCCAAATCGTTTGAGAAAGTGATGCAAGATGTACACAATTGAAATATCGCCTCCGGAGGTCAGAGTTATGTTTCCTTTGTGCCTTTGTGTTGTGAATTTTCGTGTTATGTATAGATCCAGCAAAAAAGCATAATCGACAGGCGGATGTTTTGAGGTTATTCAGAAAGCTATAATTTAATATCGTCTGGATCTAATTCTCAAAGCAAGGCAAGTGCAAATCAACTTTTAGTGAAACACGGGGTTAAACCGCCAAGTATGACTATTTTAGTGTAGCTATGCTTGTTATGTATGTATCTATTAAGTATATTTGGTATTTTTATATTTAATTTAAATAGACGGTGATCGCAAATCCATGAATTTGAATCGTGCACAGTTGCAATAATTGCATAAAAATTCACTGTAATTGACAGTGAATGATCCATTGTAGCGCCGCCGCTTAGACCAAAGTCGTTGTGTATAATTCAGTACGTAAGGAAAGCCAAACTTCAAAATGAATGACAAAAACCCAAGAGATACGCAGTTGCCACTTCTCCCGCACTTCGTACAGTCGTATACCAGAAATGCAGCATTGCAGCAACAGCTGTGATGAGTTGAACGTCCTACTGACTGCCATGTCAATAGGTTCCGATCAGTACCCAAAGAGCTCGTGAATGTCACAAACCAACCACCAACTGAGGTTGGAAGGTGTCGGCTAAATGAAAGGCACTTGTCCTCCATCGCGTCGGCTGAGCCTGTAAGCTGCCGATATCACGTTGAATTAACTTCAAGTGCCGCCTTTTGTAGATCTTATTAATGTAGTGAAAATATCTGTTTATAGTATTGAACAGCGCAAAATGCAAATTTGCATGGCTTGTAGGCGAGAAGTTCAACAGTGTGAAAATACGACCTGAGAAATAATATAAACGACAAGAAGTAACGACGAAAAAGCCTTGACGCTGATTAACAAGGGAGTTGAATGCACAGAGGAGTAGGTACTACACATGTGCATCATCGACAAACGTGACTTGTATGGTAAGAACATTGAGCTGAGGGCTGAAAAACTTGGCATTGGTCAATTAAAGCTTGGCTCAAACAACTTAGTTTGATATCGAAAATAATATCCAAGCGAATCAGTACGGAGCAGAAAGTAACAACATCGTATCTACTAGTGACAATGACTTCAGAATATTTACAATATTATATTTACCTTGCGTTACTTGCAAGATAACGACATTCTTCAGATTCAGTATTAAGGGGCACTAGATCACTTTGTCCTATCTCATGCCATAATATAAAACAATAAAATATGCATTCCTCTGTTGTGTGGATAAAAAATGCAACATTCCTAATTTCAACGTAATTGTTGACCACATCGTGATGGGTGAATTGCTAATATCGAGGTCATGATTGAATCAAATTTGACAATTTATTTATTTTTTGTTTATGAAGGCACATTCATTACCAACCGCTGACTTAGCCTACATTATATTGATTGAAAATCTCAAGCCACTGTTAAATCTCATTCACAATATTTTTTAAGTTGGAATTACAGAGAAGGTCAAAGCAGATATTTCAACTTCATGTGTCAAATAAGCATCCTTGATATAAATAACCTTTCACTGCCGGTTAGTTTCACCTGGTTGCATTACATTGCCTCACCACATGACATGATCTTTTTTTCGACTGATGCACCATGGAGAAGGCACAGAATGACCAAACATTTAATTACTTATTGGAATAATCATACGACGATAAATTTATAAGCATTGTGCAGTATACACTAACCATAAAAAGTGTCAAGTATTTTGTATTTCCACGATACATACCTTAGCATCAAACCATAGGGTAACATATCGTGCGAAATCGTTCCATCGGGTTTGATTGATGAATGATCATAAAAATTAAATTAACAGCAACATCCAGCTTGATTCCAGCTGGGAGATAATAAGATACTGCTGGGATACTTATGAGCCCTGACTTCGCCCTGCTGACTGGCTTTGACGCTAAAATATGTTCACACACGCATGCACGGAGCCAGAGAGAAGTGACTCACCGAACGATGAGTTATTATTAATGGATGTTGGATTTTATCGACCCCCTTCGTGAACTCTCCACACTTTGTTTCTATTTACCGAAAATTGTAGCATCGATAAAGTATTTCTGTTTGTATTACCCCGGTCAAAACACCCGGCTCTGACCGGCTTAGGAATCCATGAGGTAGTCAAGTGAAAATAACTACAGAGATAAACAACTTCCATAAAAAAATGTTTGACACATTTCTTCGTACCTACACGAGATACGTTAGTAGAGTCATATAAAATTGTGAGTAGCGCATTTTCATGTAGTTGAGAGTTTAAATTTAAATTTTAAATAAATAACGCAGGTGTGTATTTTTAGAACATGCCGTGGAAAGGCATGCAGCGGAGTGAGATTTTTGATGTCCCATACAACCAGAGGTTCCCAGCTTTTAAAAAACACATCGCTATCAGTGTTGATAGAATTATGCTCGAATCCCAATCATCAAGGAATAATGTGCGAACTGACTCGCTTATAATTCTGTAGGAAAAGCATCGCGCTTCAGTTTACCAGGTAGCATAGCTGGATCGCATCGTTTCGCTCATTCGCCGAATAGTCGACATAATCGTCGATCTTGGACGATGTTCCACCAGTTTTCCCAAATGTTTAGTCCCCAGGTCCGATTCCACCGCGTGCAGCCAGTATATTTGTGGTCTTCCACGAAGTCGCCGGCCTATATTCGGTTCTCTGTTGAATATTGTCTTCGCTATTCTTTCTTTCGACATTCGCACTAAATGATCAGCCCACCTTAGCCGTGCGGTGAGACGCGCGAATACAAAACAAGATCATGCTGAGGGTGGCTGGGTTCGATTTCCGGTGCCGGTCTAGGCAATTTTCGGATTGGAAATTATCTCAACTTCCCTGGGCATAAACGTATCATCGTGTTAGCCTCATGCTATACAAATGCAAAAATGGTAACTTGGCTTAGAAACCTTGCAGTTAATAACTGTGGAAGTGTCGAATGAACACTAAGCTGCGAGGCGACTTTTTCCCAGTGTGGGATGTAATGCCAATAAGAAGAAGAAGAATAAGAAGATCAGCTCGCTGAAGTATTCCGTATTTTATACGATCCACAATATTTTTTTTCTTTGTACACTTGATACAGCTCGTGATCGTGCGTCTGCACAACACATCATTTTCTAGTTTCCCTTCGAGCATTGTACACAGCACTTTTTGCTTGAAAACCTCAAAAGCTGTCAGTTCCGCCTCTTTTGGTGTCCACGCTTCATGTCTGTAAAAAGCTACATGTAGTAAATTTTGTTTCCATTTCATGTTGCAGGACCAAAGCTGGTAGCGTAATCCGTACAAGGCCCTATTCGTAGCAGCAATACGCCTTTCCACGGGTAACGACATTGTCACATGTCACAAGCATTCCAAGGTAAACAAATATTTCAACAACTACAACCCCATCCCCATCAAGCAATACCTCAGCACCAACACCACTAGGTTTACTTCGCAACCATATACTTTGTCTTGGTAGAGTTGATGTTTAAGTATATCCTCGCCTTGTCCCTCTTCAATGGGCCAAAGCCTCCACTACTGCCCTGCGATCGGTTCTAATGAGGTCAATGCCGTCCGGAAAGCTGCGACCGTGTGATGATAGTGCCATTCCTCTGCACGCCAGATCGCTTCTTCGTACTTCGATCCATCTAGGGTCACAAACGAGATGGACACTTCGTCTACAATCTAAATACTTTATTTCGAGCCATAAAGCGTTGCACGAATCAGTCTAATCAGTTTCTCCGGAAAACCATATTCGGACATTATATGCCATAGCTCATTTCCTTTCACCGAATCATTTTGAAATCAATTAACAGATGATGATTCTGCAAGATGTACTCCTGGAATTTTTCAAGGATCATCCGAAAGCTAAACAACAAAGGACTTCTCAAGCGTTCTCAGTCAGTTAAACAGAATACATTCCTTCTATATCCATCCTTCTATATTTTCCGGATAATGTGGTGGATCGTTGAATGCATACTGCATACTTCCAAGCTCGACCGGGATCTCGTCCTTCCCATCAGCTTTAGTGTTTTCAGCTCGTTTAAATCCATTTTCACCCTAACCAGCGTTGGTAGTTCCACAGCTTTCCGTCGCCGACTATGTTCATCCTGCTCCTTAATAAACCTTCGTTTTCACCGTTCAACAATTTTTCCCTGCATAGTCTTGTTTGTCAGCAAATTGCCCCTCTCGGTAAATACACATGGGGGGTACTGGCGCAGTCTTATGCCGAGCGCCATCGACAGTCGCATATCGTTTCTATCCATGTTCTCCTGCGCTTTAGCTATCATGCTGCTTTTTCTTTCTGCGGTGGAGTCGTATCTCTTCTGCCTTTGCTACACTGTGCTGTTCTCTATTGCAACGCTGTTGTAGTCACAGTTTCGTGGATATTTTTCCACAATCTATTTACGTCACCAGATCCATTGGCATCTCCTATCCGCTAGTCCAGCTTCTGGCTGTATTGTTCAGCAACCCCCTTTAGCATTGGATATTGAAACCCATCGCTCGGTTATTTCGCGAACTTATGGCTCTGGATAGTCGTGCCCGAATTTTCGCAACTACATGATAATGATCCGAATCATTGTTCTAGTCTCTGAAGGACCATACATCATTCCAGAATTACTTTTCGGCGATCATCACGTGGTCTATTTGTGAGCAAGTGTTGCCACTCGAATGTTGCCAAGTGTGTTTGCGGATATCCTTTCGTGCGAAATTGGTACTGCTGATTTCCATCCCTCTTGCAGCAGCAAAGGTCACAATTCGCAAACCAATATTTTTTGTAGATTTTGTAATTTGAAATCGCAAAAAAACGATTTTAGTTGAAACCCGTGATTTCAATATCTCAACACCTATATCTGGCCGCCGTATCGTGTGAAAACTAGAAAATATAGTTGCTTCAAGATCGCTATGGATTGCAAAAAGTGCCACCATCCCGTCATAACGAAAGAACAGCCTCACATCTATTGTAATGGAACGTGCGACGAAGTTTACCACGCTACTTGTGTTGGGTTGAACAGAGAACAACTTGCTGCTTTTGGTTGTGTGATGATTATTTTACTGAGTTCGTACAGTGGAGGAATGAGAAAAAGGAGAGAAACGTATCAACCGCAAAAATCTGTGGGTCCGAAATGCGTACTTCATGATGACATTATTGAGCTCAAGGCAAAAATTGATTCAATAATGTCTATGCTCTCTTCGAATGGAGAATGCAGCTCGGATACTGTTATGAAACTCTCTACTCCAAATCAAATCGTTGTGACAATGTTGACAATGTACCCTGAAACCAGATGATAGATAATTTGCTATATTTTTGTATCGATCACTTATATTGTTGATTTTCTTATTATATTTAATGAAAATCTAGCGTCTAATTTTATGTTGTGTTTTGAAGTTGTGAGTAATTTTAACTGTTTAGTGATGTTAGATACTGCCATGGAGGCTAGCACACCTTCATGGGTGGGACTTATTTCTGGGTTGTGGTGCCCGGAAAGTCAAACTGGATCTACATCTGGTGGTACAGTCCTTTGAAAAATCAGATAAGGACAGATAAGCTAGCGGTATCGTCAGCAAGAGCATCTCGAATGTTTGTCGGTATTCCATAGCTGGAACGAGGAATGTCAAACTTTGGACATCGGCAAATCACATGTTCCACTGAGTTTTGTACTCCGCAGATGTCACAAATGGTACGAAAGGGCCTTCCGCCGAAATTATGTGAGAATCTTCCAGAATGACCTTCCGCAATTTCATGATTCTGGAAGCAGCCCATTGGTTTTCTCAATCCTGGATGACGATCTTTTTGATCCAGGCTTTAACGTAAACCAAGGGAAACAATGTTGTGAAACGCCGGCCTTGTGCTCAGGAATCCACGCGAAGGTTGTCGATTATTGTTCACCAGCGAGGATGGCCTGGATCCATAGATGTTTTGGGTGGTCACTTTGTAGCGCAGCGATTGCTGTCATTGTTTAATATTCGATCAAAACACAAAAGAAACAGTCGTAACTAACACTAACACTAACAGTTGTTTCTGATAAATGCATCAAATTAGTTGGAACTTGGGAAATAGCGAGTTCAAATTCAAGACGCATAAAAGTAAAAAGTTGTAAACAAATTGCCCTATCATGACTAGGTCGAACAAAGGGTACAGTTTAGAAAGAATTTCAGACAAATTCGGATTAAATATATCTCAGCTGGGCTTGTTTATAAAGGGAGTGGACGATGAAACATTGCAACATTGGATTAGTACACTTAGAGCTGTGTACTGCCAAACACAATTCTTTCAACCGATTGTCAATAAATTATAAGGAAATTAATTACAATATGTAAACTTGGTTTACGTGTGACTATTTCACTCGAATTATTCAACTCATCCAATTGCTTGAACTATTTTCCTAGAAGTACTCATAGATTTCCTAGAAGTACCCATGATTTTTCGGCTTTCAACCATCCCCGTCAAAGTCGATTATTCGACTAATTTGAGTCAACTTTCTCAAAGAATCTTAACTTTAGTATACCTCTAACTATAACAAAAAGTACTTTCAGAAAAATATATTAAGCTCTTTTAGTGGAATGTATTCAACCGTCTAAGACGAATTAAGTACTGTCCATTTAATTCCACCAGTTAACTGGTGGAATTAAATGGACAGTACTTAATTCGTCTTAGACGGTTCAAAAAGTACTGCAGAGTAAACCGTTCTGAAGAATGATGTTTTCCCAAAATCTGGCATCGGTCCAAAATTGGATCTCAGCACTTTTTTAATTATTTTATTTTATAGAAGCGCCAACACATATAAGTACTTCTTTGCAAAGTTGACCTGAAATTGGTCCAATAACCGAAAATGTTGACGTTGGTGTTATTAGCCAATAAAAAGTTGACGGGACAGGTCAATTAATCATTTTATGTTCCGAAACGACAAATTTTGGATGCTTCTTCTTCTATGGCTCTACGTTTCAACTGGAACATAGCCTGCTTTTTAACTTAGTAATCTATTAGCATTTCCTCAGTTAGCTTTCTGCATGATTATGTATCTTGTGTGGCAGGTACAATAGATGCAATATGCCCAGGGATATAGAATGTTTCCCACCCGTTTCGAGAATGTTTCCCACCCGAAAACATCCTAGACCGGACCGATAATCGAACTCGCCAACTCTGGATTGGCAATCCTACGCCTTTGCTCGCAAAGCTACTGGAGACCCAATGCTTCAAAAGCTAATGTTTTCTATCTAGCCCAGCATCTTTCGTTCCGTCTCAACTCTGGTGTTTTTTTTTGCGATAACTGGTATACAATAATACAATAATACTGGCACGGCAAATGCTGGGTAAAGCGTACCATTGGTACTTCGCGTACCTGAAGGAATAAAATAGAATCCATCTTGCGGTCCTTAACCTCTTACCCAGAAACTTCTATACCTACCTCCCCGTGGTGCTGGCCGGGATACGATCAACATTAGGGAAGATCGGGTAACAAACCCCGGTGGAAACTATGGTCGTATGCTGACAGGGAAGAGGGGGGTTTGATCCTCTCCGGAGGTGCAAATCTAACTGAGCGTCTGTTCTCCATGTCAGAATCGGCTCACAACAGCGTCTGTTCTCCATGTTAGGGGCGGCTGATCATAGTCCGACTGCCAGCGAGGGACTCTAAGTGAAACTGTCCACCGGGAATAAGAAGGAATGGTCTTCCGGAAATTTAGGGGGTTTGGTGTCAGGCCCTGCAAGCAGCCTTTAAAAAACATACGCAACAAACAATCAACAATAGAGTACGAACCGGAACCATCGGCGAAGACCACTGAGGCGAAAAAAAGGGACTAGCGATTGGAAACTCGGTTCGTGGAACTGAAAATCTCTAAACTTCTGCGGGAGCACACGCATACTCGCCGATGTGCTCAAGGATCGTGGATTCGGCATCGTAGCGCTGCAGGAGGTTTGTTGGAAGGGATCAATTGTGCGAACGTTTAGAGGTAATCATACCATCTACAAGAGCTGCGGCAACACACACGAGCTGGAAACAGCTTTCATAGTGATGGGCGATGTGCAAAGGCGCGTGACCGGGTGGTGGCCGATCAATGAAAGAATGTGCAAGTTGAGGATCAAAGGCCGGTTCTTCAACTTCAGCATAATCAACGTCCATAGCCCACACTCCGGAAGCACTGATGATGATGAGGACACATTCTACGCGCAGCTGGAACGTGAGTACGACAGCTGCCCAAGCCACGACATCAAAATCATCATAGGAGATTTGAACGCTCGGGTTGGCCAAGAGGAGGAGTTTAGACCGACTATTGGGAAGTTCAGCGCTCACCGGCTGACGAACGAAAACGGCCTACGACTAATTGATTTCGCTGCCTCCAAGAATATGGCCATTCGCAGCACCTGCTTCCAACACAGCCTCCCGTATCGGTACACCTGGAGATCACCACTCCAGACATAATCACAAATCGACCACGTTCTGATTGACGAACGGCACTTCTCCGACATTATCGACGTCAGGACATATCGTGGCACTAACATCGACTCTGTCCACTGTCTGGTGATGGTTAAACTGCGCCCAAAACTATCCGTCATCAATAATGTTCGGTACCGACGACCGCCGCTGTACGACCTAGAGCGACTGAAGCAACCTGATATCGCCACTGCATACGCGCAGTATCTCGAGGCAGCGTTGCCGGAAGAGGATGAGCTCGATGGGGCCCCTCTTGAGGACTGCTGAAATACAGTTAAAGTAGTCATTAACGACGCAGCGGAGAACAAGTCGACGGAACGATTGGTTCGACGAAGAGTGCAGACAGATTCTGGAGGAGAAGGACGCAGCGCGGGCGGTCCCGGTACCTGGCAGAACGTGGAACGTTATAGACGGAAGCGGAGACAGTAGACCCACCTTTTTCATGAGAAGAAACGCCGCCTAGAAGAAGCGGAGTGCGAGGAGATGGAACAGCTGTGCCGTTCTCAAGAAACACGCTAAGTTCTATCAGAAGCTCAACGCATCCCGCAAAGGATTCGTGCCGCGAGCCGAAATTCGCCGGGATAAGGATGGGAGCATCTTAACGGACGAACGTGTGGCGATCGAAAGGTTGAAGCAGCACTACGAAGAACATTTGAATGGCGCTGAGAGTACAGGCAGTGAAAGTCAAGGCAACGGAGGAGATGACTTCGTCAGTTCAGCGGACGATGGAAACCAACCAGCTCCCACATTGAGGATAGTTCAAGATGTCATCCAACAGCAAAAGTCCAATAACGCAACTGGTAAGGATGGTATCGGAGCTGAGCTCATCAAGATGGGCCCGGAAAAGCTGGCCACTTGCCTGCACAAATTGATAGTCAGAATCTGGGAACTGAACAGCTACCGGAGGAGTGGAAGAAAGGGGTTATATGTCCCATCTACAAGAAAGGTGACAAGCTGGAGTGTGAGAACTATCGAGCGATCACCATCCTTAATGCCGCCTATAAAGTGATATCCCAGATCATCTTCCGTCGTCTGTCACCATTAGTGAATGAGTTCGTGGGAAGTTATCAAGCCGGCTTCGTCGATGGCCGCTCGACAACGGACCAGATCTTTACTGTACGGCAAATCCTTCAAAAATGCCGTGAATACCAGGTCCCAACGCACCATCTGTACGTTGATTCCAAGGCGGCATACGACAGTATATACCACGTAGAGCTATGGAAAATTATGGACGAGAACAGCTTCCCTGGGAAGCTTACCAGACTGATCAAAGCAACGGTGGATGGTGTGCAAAACTGTGTGAAGATTTCGGACTTTCGTGCCTGTTGTTCAACATTGCGCTAGAAGGTGTCATGCGGAGAGCCGGATGTAACAGCCGGGGTACGATTTTCAACAGATCCAGTCAATTTATTTGTTTCGCGGATGACATGAACGTTGTCGGCCGAACATTTGCAAAGGTAGCTGAACTGTACACCCGCCTGAAACGTGAAGAAACAAAAGCTGGACTGGTGGTAAATGCGGCAAAGACAAAGTACATGCTTGTGGGCGGAACCGAGCGCGACAGGGCCCGCCTGGCAAGCAGTGTTACGATAGACGGGGATACCTTCGAGGTGGTCGAGGAATTCGTCTACCTCGAATCCTTGCTAACGGCTGATATCAATGTTAGTCGTGAAATACGAAGGCGCATCATCTGTGGAAGTCGGGCCTACTACGGGCTCCAGAAGAAACTGCGGTCAAAAAAGATTCGCCACCGCACCAAATGTGTTATGTACAAGACGCTAATAAGACCGGTTGTCCTCTACGGACATGAAACATGGACAATGCTCGAGGAGGACTTGCAAGCACTCGGAGTATTCGAGAGACGGGTGCTTAGGATCATATTTGGCGGTGTGCAAGAAGACGGTGTGTGGCGGCGAAGAATAGACCACGATGTCGCCCAACTCTACGGCGTAGAGTATCCAGAAGGTAGCTAAAGCCGGAAGAGTACGATGGGCAGGACATGTTGCAAGAATGTCGGACAGCAACCCTGCAAAGATGGTGTTCGCTTCCGATCCAGCAAATACGAGACGGCGTGGAGCGCAGCGAGCGAGCGAGATGGGCAGACCAGGTGCAAAACGTCTTGGCGAGCGTGGGGCGTATCCGAGGATGGAGAGGTGTGGACTCGAACCGTGTATTGTGGCGTCAAATTGTTGATTCAGTGTTATCTGTTTAGATGTAGACTAAATAAATGAAATGAAACAATAATACTAACATCTTTTCATGAAATGTGGGTTTTTGCGGATATTGCATACAAAATTTTCTCGCGCATATGCTGT